>NC_087167.1:23942771-23962771 GCF_035594125.1 Scylla paramamosain
GTACATTAGTAGAAATATAGTATACATATTTATTCTCGGTCACTTGCGTGCCTGACTAAATAATAATAATAATAATAACAAATAACTAACTCGAAAATAAATACACTACTTGCTTATTATTGATATACCAGTATAGTCTACACAACTCTCTAGATGTTTGAACGTGTGGCTCCGAAGAGGAGCCGGATTGATGGTGATATTGGCTGAAGGGGAGGGAGGCCCTTTATTTACTTCTTCTCAGTCTTCTTGGGAAGGAGCACGGCCTGAATGTTGGGCAGCACGCCACCCTGTGCAATGGTGACTCCGGAGAGGAGCTTGTTAAGTTCCTCGTCGTTGCGGATGGCCAGCTGCAGGTGACGTGGGATGATGCGAGTCTTCTTGTTGTCACGGGCGGCATTGCCGGCAAGCTCAAGGACTTCAGCAGCCAGGTACTCCATAACTGCCGCAAGGTACACGGGGGCACCAGCACCCACGCGCTCGGCGTAGTTGCCTTTCCTTAGAAGGCGATGAATCCTGCCGACCGGGAACTGGAGTCCAGCACGACTGGAACGGGACTTTGACTTTCCCTTCACCTTTCCTCCCTTGCCGCGTCCAGACATGATAATGGATGTTGTGGTAGTAGTAGTAGTAGTAGTAGTTGTTGTTGTTGGTGATAAATGAGGAGCGCGAGTACTCTAACCTTGTCGGTAGCTCTGCGAGCAAGTAGTGAATTTTGGGAAAAACGGCTATATATACGCGAGATCAGATCGGCCCAGAGCGCGTCTGGACCAATCAGGACGCTCGCTGAGGTGGCGACTCCTGATCCTGAGTAGGCACGCTAATATATATACCACTTTTCAACTGAGAAAACGCACACTCGCCCTGCTTCTGGCGCCGGGGTTAATGTACTTTATGCTGATGATGTTTCTCAGGTTGTGTTCCATCCAGGCCGCTCCAGTATGATGCTGAACGCCCGTACCAGCAGAGAGATCGCCCGCATCAACTCCTTTGAGGAGGAGTGGAGGATCAAGACCAACATGGCCAAGTTCACCGTTGTACCCATTGCCACCAAAACCCCCGCCCCACTGCTGGTGGACGGGGATGACGTCGGCTTCAGGCCCAGGGGCTCTCTCTTGGGCCTGGCCGTCAGCTCAAAGGGGTACACCGCGCACGTGTCCCAGCGCGTGACGCGAGCGAAGGAAGCCCTCGCAAGGCTGTACCGGTTCCGGGACTTGGCCACTGGTCTGAAGCTCCACCTTATCAAAGCCTTAATCTTACCTATCCTTACATATCCCCCTGTTCCCTTGCACGCTCTCTCCACAACAGCCATTAGCAGATTGCAGAGGGTCCAGAACAGCGCTCTACGGTTCGCTCTCGGCACCAGATGGGATGATTTCACCAGCTCGGCCGAGCTTCACGAGGCCGCGTCCCTCCCAGCCCTCAACGTCCGCCTCCACGAGATGGCAGCCAAGGTGTGGCAGCGGATGGACGACGAGGGGTGGGACCAGTACCGGGTGCTACAACTTCTGCACGAGGAAGCCCCTCGCCGTCAGCACGCCTGGTTTCCCAGGAGCCTCCTCAGGCTCGAAAACCCGCCACCAGAGCCCCGATACAGGTGAATGTGTGCTCTCCTTTCCGTTTTGTGAATCTCCTTATGCACTATTGCTTATTGCCTTCATTCCCTATCTCCATCTCCTCCCAACCTTCAGCTCCTCTGTTCCTTTCCTGTGTCCCCTCCCCTACCATCGTCCCTGCTTTCCTGTACACCCGCCTCCTACCCCCCTCCCATATTCCCATCTGCCCTGATCCTTCTGAACTCCCTTTCTCTATCCGTACCATTGATACTCTCAGTGTCCCTTCCCCACAGCACGTTCATCTGCCGCCACTATGTCTACCCCTCTCCTCCTGCTGCTGCCGATGACTGATGAGAGAGCGAGCGCCTCTCCCTTCCACTGCTGATAGTAGTTCCCACCGAGTGACGAAGCAGCGACTCAACCGAGCCAAGCCACTTCCGGGATCTGCCAGGCCTGATGTCACCCCACCGGGTGACACCGACGGCAGACCAGTGGCGGTTCCTTCTGTGTGCCCTCCCCCCTCCCCACTGCGCCCTGAGTTGTTGGGATAACTGCCTTCATCCCAGCAAGGGGTACTCGTCCTCCGGGGTAAGCGTGCGAAGCTCCCGGCAGCGGGGCTGAGCCAGGGCCCACACACTTGAGGGGACGACGGGACACCACCTATCAAGACGAGACTCGCCGCAAGATCTTCTAGATTTTGTGCGATATGTCACTCTCCACCATATGTGACAACATAAATACTACGGTTTCCACCCTTAACTAATTGTACTGCCTATGGATAACCTTTCTTATGTGTATATGTATGTGTGTGTATGTGTGTATGTATATGTGTATATATGTATGTATATGTATATATATGCATATGTGTATATGTATATATGTATGTATTTGTACCTATATTGTAACCCTCCTCACTCTCCTCTATTTCACAGCAGTATGGGTGGTTTTCCTCCGGGAACTCCGGTTTCCACCCGTTCACCTCTCATGTACTGCCCTGTGACAATCACCATCTTAACAGCTGCAGGCCGGTCCGCCCGGCATCTTTTAATCTTCTACTGTATTTCTATTTTTCCTCTCTTTCTCTTACCGTGTGCCAGGCAGGCGCACCTCCCCCCACTCTTTTTGTAACCCATCTTTTCTAAATAAATCTTTGAAATCTTTGAAATCTCGTTCTCACAGCAGTACGGCGACACTATGCCTCCCAAAGCATCAGGAAAGGCTGCCAAGAAAGCTGGCAAGGCACAGAAGGCCATTGCCAAGGGCGACAAGAAGAAGAAGCGCAGGAGGAAGGAGAGCTACTCCATCTACATCTACAAGGTGCTCAAGCAAGTCCACCCAGACACTGGCGTGTCCTCCAAGGCCATGTCAATCATGAACTCGTTCGTGAATGACATTTTCGAGCGCATCGCTGCCGAGGCATCCCGCCTGGCACACTATAACAAGCGCTCCACCATCACCAGCCGGGAAATCCAGACCGCTGTCCGTCTTCTTCTGCCTGGTGAACTGGCAAAACACGCTGTTTCTGAAGGCACCAAGGCTGTTACCAAGTATACCTCCTCAAAGTAAACAGGCGGCCAGTATACTGCTGCCAGTATAAAATAATACCCGGCTCCATTGGAGCCACACTTGAAAAGGAAAAAAGATACGATATAGACAAATGCATTATTATTATAATTATTGTTATTATTATTAATATTATTATTATTATTATTTTTATTATTATTATTATTATTATTATTATTATTATTATTATTATTATTATCATTATTAATAATATTAATATTGTTGTTTTTATTATGATTATTATTATAATAATTATTGTATCATTATTATTATTATTATTATTATTATTATTATTATTATTATTATTATTATTATTATGCTTATTATTATCGTGATTATTATTCTGTGGAGATAAAGAAAAGATAAAAAAAAAATAGAGATAAAGAAAGATAAAAATTCTCCCAAGTGAAAGAGATATGGCCATGGAAGAGGGAATAATAATAATAATATAAAAAAAAAAAAAGGGGGGAAGGATATTGAGTTGAAAGTCGATACCTGATACTGAAAGATGGAAAATAAATATTTTCTTCCACAAAACCAAACAGATTGTCTATGAAAATTCTTTAATGAAAGAGATGTTTGGCCCTAAAAAGGGCCTAGATATTGCTGTTATGAAGATCATTCGTGGATGACTTCTTAGGCACGCTCGCCACGGATGCGACGAGCCAGTTGGATGTCCTTTGGCATGATAGTCACGCGCTTGGCATGGATGGCGCACAGGTTGGTATCCTCAAACAGACCCACGAGGTAAGCCTCGGAAGCTTCCTGGAGAGCCATGACAGCAGAGGACTGGAAGCGGAGGTCAGTCTTGAAATCCTGAGCAATTTCACGCACCAGGCGCTGGAAAGGCAGTTTCCTGATAAGCAGCTCAGTGCTCTTCTGATAACGGCGGATCTCACGGAGAGCAACGGTTCCAGGCCTGTAACGGTGGGGTTTCTTGACACCTCCAGTGGCTGGAGCAGACTTGCGAGCTGCCTTTGTAGCAAGCTGCTTGCGGGGCGCCTTGCCACCAGTGGACTTGCGAGCCGTTTGCTTGGTACGTGCCATAGTTGTGGTAACAACAACTCACAACGAACACTCAGCTGAGTCTGCCCGCGCTTAACATAACATAACAAAGAGAGAAAAGATGGGGAGGGGGAAGTGGGGATAGTGGGAAGAATAGGGGGGTGATAAGAAGGGAATTGTAGTAGGAGAAATAGTCACTGGGGCTTAACCCAGGCGCAATTTCAATGAGGAAGGACATCTTTTTTTTTTTTTTTTTTTTTTTTTTTTTTTTTTTTTTTTTTTTTTTTTTTTTTTTTTTACGTGTTATATTCATGCTAAGATGGCAAGGGGGACAAGGTCTTTATCGGGGAAAGCAGGAGAGTCCGCCACCAACCGAGCAGGCCAAGCCCAACACAGCCACAGCCACGAACGCCGCCCACGCACCCAAAACCCCGGGCCAAACCACGCACAAGTTAGGGGCCAGACTATCCAGAGCCTGCACCATCAGGATGTGAAAGAGGAGTGAAGGACAGTCAGAGTAGAAAGGGTTTTTTTTTTTTTTGCTTTTTATTGGTTCAAAGAAGGACAGAGGAAGAAGTACATCCGTATAGCGGAGGGACCTACAGTTTTACGTGGGTTCCGAACCACGGATAGTAGTAGAGTGATTTGGTGATGGCAGGGATATTTAATGTATGATGTAATGTGGTGGGTGAAAAAGCGGTGTCGGTCCTTTCTGCTCTTGTCCTGTGACTCTTCCTGCAAAAAGGCCAACCTGCTAAAGAAAAGAGAAGTATAAAAAATGTTGTGGTGTTATGTGCATGGGGAGGGTGAGGATGGTTTGTGATAATGATTGACATGATGGTAGGATGTGCAATGACAGAGGCTCGAAAAGGCTCCCTCACCGCAACGAGGGGTCAAATCTAATACCATCTGCTTGCACGCGGTAAGTCGCTGGTGGCGGGGGGTGAATGGGGATTCCTGCATGGATGCTTCCAGGGCCCCGCCCCACCATCTCTTGACTACCTTCCTGCCCAGCCCTTGCCGCACCCAACTACCTCTGTGTGGGGGGTGAAGTGGCTTCCACTGAATGGTGTGGTTACCGTCCCCATCATCAGTACTGGCCGCTCCTTAACTACCTCGGGGGGTACCGCTACCGGAACGTCATGCCGACGTCCGGGGGCCCCATTGCCGTGACGTCAGTGGGAGGAGTGCGGTTCGTGCTATCCCCGTCTCTCTGGAAGTGGTCCGGTGCCCCCTTGAAACCTAGGCTGCGAGGCAAGAAAATAATGTATAAAAAACAAAAATATGAATACAAAGCCATAAGACAAAAAATATGAAAAAACCACTAGGTGTTGCCACACGACCCCACTCCCTCGGTCAGAGGCATGGTTTGTTAATGGCGGTGATTTTTTGTCGCGTCCCTTTCCCAAGAGCGGTCCGGTGCCACCTTAAAACCTAGGCTGCGAGACAGAAAAATAATGCACAAAAACAAAAATATGAATACAAAACCATAAGACAAAAAATATGAAAAAACCACTAGGTGTTGGCACGCGGGACCGCCCACGTGAACGAGAGAACGACGATGATGCCACTCAGACACCATGAGTGGTACAGAGAAAGGAGATAGTGAAGGGAAGAAAGGAGGAGTCCATTATTAGAAAACAGGTTCAGGAGGCACAGTGGGAGGATCAAGGAGATTGCAGTGCGGCAGGTGACGGAAAGGTGGGGGGAGGTTGGTAATGAAATTGTATGTGATTGTGTGTCTGTCGGAGAAGGAGCTTAGTTGTTTTTCGATTCTATTGTGGAGTGTTATGTTAAGGGGGGGGATGTTGGACTCCTGGTGAATGGAGAGAGAGGTTTGGAAGTCGAACCATTTCGTCCCAAGAGCGAAACGAATTGCTCGGTTTTGAACTTTTTGAAGTTTAGAGAGGTTGGAGGGAGCAGAGAGAGAGAGGGCAAGAGGGCAGTAGGTTAAGAGAGGGAGAATGAAAGCTTTGTAGAGGTGAAGTTTTGTTTTTGTGCTGCTGTCGCGAAATCTTTCCAGGTTGCTCAGGGCCTTGGCGGCTATGGTTGCTTTTTGTTTTATATGTATATTGAAGTTGAGGTGCTTATCTATGGTGAGGCCAAGCACTTTGTTGTTGTTACTGATGGGGATTGGGGTGGGGATTGGAGTAATTCTGTTTAGTGAGATTTGGCGGGGCTGACTTCTTTTAATGTTGAAATAAGTGACTTTTGATTTTTCGGGATGGGAGAGAATTCGCCATTTCATCTCCCACAGGCTAGTCGCCATCAGTTCCCATTGAATTTTGTCGGTTAGGAGATCTAACGACCTGGCACGGGCCAATTGCGTTACATCGTCCGCGTATTGAATAGTTAGTGAGTCATTGTGGGCTGGGAGGGGTAGGTCAGCTGTGTACATGTTAAAAAGGGTGGGGGAGAGTACGGAGCCTTGTGGGACTCCAGCCTGAGGGGTGAAAAATGGCGAAAAGTTGCCCTGGTGGCGGATTCTTGTCTGTCTCTCATCCAGAAAACTACACAAGATGCGTTGTGTTAGAAAAGGGAGATTGAAGTTATTACAAATTTTGTATTTCAAACCGGTGTGCCAAACGGTGTCAAAAGCTTTCTTGACATCTTTTGTCACGAGTGCTGTCTTGTAATATGGCTTGTTGAAATTTAGGTAGGCTACTATGCTGTTAAGGGCGTCCTCAGTTGAGGCGTTCCTCCGGAAACCGAACTGCTGTGGTGCCAGCAATCCGTTACATTCGAGGAACGCTCTCAATCTTAAGTTGATTAGACGTTCAAAAGTTTTTCCAAGAATTTCAAGGAGGCTTATGGGGCGATAGTTTTCTGGTAAGTGAGAGTTTTTTCCGGGCTTGGCAATAAGGGTGATGTTTGAAATTTTGAAAGCCTTTGGGAAGTATCCAGAGGCGAGGCAAGCATTGAAAATTTTTGTCAGGCTGGATATGATTTCTGGAGGAAGGCTCCGCACCATCGGCCATGTGACTCCTGAGGGGCCGGGGGCTCGCCGCGGAGTATGTCTGAGCAACCTGGTGACATCCTCCTCCTCAATGGGTGTGGTGAGAGGGTGTTGGGGATCTAGGTGTGTTAAGTGTATAATGTTATGTGGTAGCGTGTTTGCTATGTTTCGGCGCACAAGATCGGTGATGTGGTGTATGTGGGCAATACTGGGCTCATGGGGAGGGAAAGGGTGTGGTTGGAAGGTGTTGCACCAGTGTGTCTGGAAGGTGTTGGTGAGCTGGTCTGGGTTGGTGACTCGATCACCGTTCACTAGGAGGTACTCGAATCTTTCCCGGTGGCATCCCTTCAGCTTGTGCACCATGTGCCAGAACTGAGTAGGATTTTTGCAGCGAGCTCCGTCCATAAGGGAGACTAGGTTCCTCCAGTGAGCGCTGTGGTCATCCTGTAGGCTATTTAGTATGTGTGTGCGAAGGGTGCAGAGGTCTCTGTAGATGGGTATGTGGTTGTGCATGTTTTGTAAAAAGCGTGTTCTGTAGCACACTAGTAGTCGTTGTGTTTTTATGGAGGGTCTGAAGTCTATGTGAATTTTGTGTTGTTTCTTTGGTGTGTGTCTGTTGGCTGATGTCAGGATGTCACTATGTAGTGTCTCTAGGGCACTGTCTATTATTGTATAGGGTTGGCCTTCGAGCTGTGGTGGTTGGTGTAGGTCTGAAAGAGTTTTCCTGAATCCCTCCCAGTCGGCGGAGCGGTAGTCGGGGACAGGTGGGGATGGGATAGATATGGGGTTTGAGGATATTTTTAGAATTAGGGGGACGTGGTCTGAACCACAGATGGGTCCGTAGGAGATGTGGTGATGGAAAGGTAGGGATTGCCGGTTGGAGAGGATGAGATCCGGCCTGCCATTCCCATTGTGGGTATAGCAGGTAGGAAAGTCAGGGCCAAGGAAACGGAGGCGTTTCAGTTGTGTAAGTTGTAGAAGTTGGTGTCCATGTTGGTTGTTCTTGGTGTGTCTAAATGCTGTGTGACTGGCATTGAGGTCTGCCAGTATATAGGCTGGTATGTTTGTGTGATTGAAGAGATTGTTGAGACTGGTGAGAGGGAGCCCTGTATCCGGTCTGCTGTATGTGGTGGCAATAAGAAATATCCCGTGTTGTGTTTCGATCCTGGTGGCCAGGAAGTGTGCTGAAGGCCAGTCGGTTATGTGGATGTGTTTGATGGTGCATTTGACCATGACAGCTACGCCATCATGACGTGTACCTGTAGTGTAACGTGTGTTATATCCATATAGCTTAATTGGTTTTGTTGGTGAACCTGTGTGGTTCAGGAGGACGATGTCTGGGTCGGTTGATCGAATAGCTTCTGAAATAAGGTGCCGGTTATTCCAGTAGCCGCGACAATTTAGTTGCATGATCGTAATCATGTTTTCTTAACTCTCGATGTGGTTCGTGTGGGTCTAGGGGAGGTGGGTTGTGTACCCGGAATGTGTCTTTTATGTGCGGTGTTACTGGCTTGTGTTGGTGTGTTTTCGTTCGTTTTTGTGGTGGAGGTAGTGGTAGGAGTGGGGCTGTGGGGTTGCGTTTTCCCAGAAACTGTGTCCTCACCGGTAGCTAGGTTCCCGGTTGGAAGGAGGCTGGATTGTTCGGTGGAGGAGGAGTTTGGTTCCTGATTAGGGACTGTAGGAGCTTCTGTTTGTTCAGCAAGGTGGTGTTGTTGGTTTGTTTGTGTAGGGGCTTCTGTTTGTTCCACAAGCTTTTGTTGGTAGTGTTGTTGATTTGTTTGTGTGAAATTTGGTGGGAGTTTTATTGTTGGACAACCATTGTACTCCAGCAGTGAGTTCATGGTTTCTGCTTGTTTTCTCAGGTCACCGAAGGAGGTTTGTATGGAATATTTGATTATAATTTCGGCTAGTAGCAGTTTTTCCATGTTTGTGTTAGAAATTGTGTTCATGTGTGTTGGGGTGGCAGGTGTGGCTGCTTGAGCGTAGGAGTTGTTTGGCTGTGAAGAGGTTGTTGGTGTTGCTGTTATGGAGTTTTGTTGTTGCTGCTGGGTGCGTTTAACTGGGCATTTGAACGAGACAGCAACGTGTTCGCCGTCACAGTTAGCGCATTTTAATGTGGTTGATTGGCAGTTTCTATAATCGTGGCCCTTAGCTGCACACTTAGAGCACACTTGTTCTTTCTCCTTACATTGGTTTGTTCTATGACTGAATTTATAACACTTATAACATTGATTTACCGGACGGTATTCCTCAATGCTGACGTTGTAAGAGGGTATTATTTGGGAAAAGAGTTTGATTCCTTTCTTCTGCGCCTGTTCTGCCTGCTGTCTCGATCGTAGCTTTAGTTTGATCATGTGTACTTTTTGTATGAGTTTTATGTCGTCGATCTGGATTCCGTTTTTTTCTTCGATCTCCTCTCGGAGATCCTCGCTGGTTTTTTTCAGTATATAATCGTCGACTCGACGGGCAAGGATTGTTCGAGCGGCGATTTGCTCCGGAGACTCTACGAGCTCGAAGCCTAGAAGTTTTAAATTTTCGGTTGCCTGTTCTGTGGTGTGTTTTTCACGGTCCGCCTCGCTAGCTAAGCCAACGATGATATACGGGCCAGATCGGAAACATTTTGTATGGGGTACCTGTGTTCTGGTAAAGAACGAATTGCTGATGTCGGCAGGAATGCTTGCAGTCTTTATCCGGTACCTTATAGTCCGATCAGGGGGGCGTGGAGCGGCCATCTTATCATAGGGCCGGGCCCTATGATACTGCAGCCTTGTGGAAGAATCTGTGGTGAAAAAGTGTTTTTAAAAGTAAGTGGCGCTACAGCCTTGTGGCGCTACAGCCTTTTGGGTGCTACAACCACGAGTGGCCTATAAACAACCTGTTGTTGTTTCCTATCGCCCTAGAACCTATATCCCGAGGGGGATCCTAGCTGGAGGGAAGAAACCCTGAATATCTAGCCCTGAGGTAGGGCTTGTACGCTACCGAGGTGTCTCTGGGCTGCTCTAGCCAACACTAGAGGCCCCGGTGGCTAAAGAGCGCGGAGCGGGCTTGCCTAAGGCCCGATCCTGACTCTGTCGCCGGTACGAAGAAAAGAAAGGTGGAGTAGGAGGAACAGTTGGCAAAAGTCACTTATACCAATGAGTTACTGCGATCTTCCAGCGATATCCCTTAGGTGAAGCTCTCTCCACAGGGAACGTAGGGAAGACCGCGGCTCCTCGAAGTGACTGCCGGGTTGTCTATCGGTATTCTTTTTTGTTAGTAGGCCAAAGCCTTTTTCTTTGTAGAGTCGTTGGGAGCGAAGATGCTCCTTTTTCGGCAGCTCGTGGGCGAGTGTGTGCGCCTTGCCACCTGCAGGTCTTTTAAAAGACGCAGGAGTGAGAGCGGGAGCGGTGCTGGGTGACTATTGGTTCTTTCCGGACCCGGTAGGCGGAGCTTGTGACTCGGCGGCTCGGTGTAGGGCGGACCTTCTTCCTTCGGAGCTGGCTGCTGGTTGGCTGGCTGCGGCTGGGAGGTAGGAGCTGGGAGAACCTTCTGCTACCAGGGCTTGAGGAAGTGTGCCTCAAAATAATAACATAACATAACATAACAAAGAGAGAAAAGATGGGGAGGGAGAAGTGGGGATAGTGGGAAGAATAGGGGGGTGATAAGAAGGGAATTGTAGTAGGAGAAATAGTCACTGGGGCTTGACCCAGGCGCAATTTGAATTAGGAGGGACATCTTTTTTTTATGTTTTTTATTTATTTATTTTTTTTTTTTAACGTGTTATATTCATTCTAAGATGGCCAGGAAGACAAGGGCTTTATCGGGGAAAGCAGGAGAGTCCTCCACCAACCGAGCAAGCTAATATATTTAATTGTTAATTGTATCTTTTTTTCTTTCTTTTTTTCATTTATTCTTTTATTAATTTTTCTTTTCATTGCTTAATTATGCATTATGCCGACACTGCAGGTTACAATTGCAGATATTGCAAGTATTTTTGACACAATACAAGTACATCCAGCTAAACTATTGCTACAGTATAGAGAGAGTATTTCGATTACATACCTTATTCTTCATCTTCTTTTCTTCTTTTTTTTTTTTAATAAATATAATAATAAATAAATAAGTAAATAGGTATTGTCAAATGAAATCGTCGAGATTACGCAGGGGTTTCGGGCAATACTTGGATGGGTGACTACACAAGCCTCATCTGTCTGAAAAAAAATAAATAAATAAAAAAAATAAGAATAAGAATAGGGAGAATGAACGAAAATTTTAAGTAATAAAGATAACAGTAAGAATTATTATAACAAGAATAAGAAAAATTACAATAAAGGAATATAAAAAAAAAGAAAGAAAGCATCCCATGTCTTTCTTCCTAATTGTCATAGAAGGGTGAATTCTTTTGTATATTTTCCAACATTTCCAATACAACGATATGAATGGGGGAAGAAAGAATAAGAATAATAGAAAGAAGGCCTCCCAACACCTAGTTCTCCGGTCTTGGCCAATTAGCTAACGGCGGGATCAGCGCAGTTAAGCAGGGGGTCCGGGAAGAACTTGGATGGGTGACCACAAAAGCCTCATCTCTCTGAGAATAGAAAAAAATAGCAATAAGAATGAGGAGAATGAACGAAAAACGAAAATAATAAAATAACAATAACAACTATAATAAAAAAAAGAAGATTAAGAATAAAAAGAACAAAAATAAGGGAAAAAAGTAATAATATATCTCTCTTGCTAATTGTCGTAGAATTATGAATGAAGGGTTAATTTTAGTGCATATTTTCCAACATTTTCAGCACAACAATGCAACAACAATACAGGAAAGAATAAGAATAAGAGAAATAAGCCCTCCCAACACCTTGTTCTCCGCTCTTGACCAATCAGCTGACGGCGGGATCAGCAAGGTTAAGCAGGGGGTCCGGGCAGAACTTGGATGGGTGACCGCACAAGCCTCATCTCTCTAAAAGTAGGATAAATAAGAATAAGATAAGGAAGAATAATAAAAAAAAATGAAAATAATAAAGATAACAATATTAATTATGACAAGAATAAGAAAAAAATAGAATAAAAAGAATGAAAAAAATAAGAATATCACAACTTTCTTGCTAATTGTCTTAGAATTTTAAATGACATGTCAGTTCTGCTGTATATTTTCCAAGATTTGTTATGAATGAGGGAAGAAAGAATAAGAATAAGAATAAGAATAAGAACAAAATGAATTAGACTAACAATAATGATCACATCTTTCATGCGGTGACTGCGTGGGCGATGAGCCTCACTGGACGTTTCTGACCAATCACAAGGCAGGGTTGGAGTCGTCGGGCCCACCCGATTCATATATAAAGGGATTTTGTGGGAAGCGCGGGCAGACTCAGCTGAGTGTTCGTTGTGAGTTGTTGTTACCACAACTATGGCACGTACCAAGCAAACGGCTCGCAAGTCCACTGGTGGCAAGGCGCCCCGCAAGCAGCTTGCTACAAAGGCAGCTCGCAAGTCTGCTCCAGCCACTGGAGGTGTCAAGAAACCCCACCGTTACAGGCCTGGAACCGTTGCTCTCCGTGAGATCCGCCGTTATCAGAAGAGCACTGAGCTGCTTATCAGGAAACTGCCTTTCCAGCGCCTGGTGCGTGAAATTGCTCAGGATTTCAAGACTGACCTCCGCTTCCAGTCCTCTGCTGTCATGGCTCTCCAGGAAGCTTCCGAGGCTTACCTCGTGGGTCTGTTTGAGGATACCAACCTGTGCGCCATCCATGCCAAGCGCGTGACTATCATGCCAAAGGACATCCAACTGGCTCGTCGCATCCGTGGCGAGCGTGCCTAAGAAGTCATCCACGAATGATCTTCATAACAGCAATATCTAGGCCCTTTTTAGGGCCAAACATCTCTTTCATTAAAGAATTTTCATAGACAATCTGTTTGGTTTTGTGGAAGAAAATATCTATTTTCCATCTTTCAGTATCAGGTATCGACTTTCAACTCAATATCCTTCCCCCCTTTTTTTTTTTTTATATTATTATTATTATTCCCTCTTCCATGGCCATATCTCTTTCACTTGGGAGAATTTTTATCTTTCTTTATCTCTATTTTTTTTTTATCTTTTCTTTATCTCCACAGAATAATAATCACGATAATAATAAGCATAATAATAATAATAATAATAATAATAATAATAATAATAATGATACAATAATTATTATAATAATAATCATAATAAAAACAACAATATTAATATTATTAATAATGATAATAATAATAATAATAATAATAATAATAATAATAATAATAATAATAAAAATAATAATAATAATAATATTAATAATAATAACAATAATTATAATAATAATGCATTTGTCTATATCGTATCTTTTTTCCTTTTCAAGTGTGGCTCCAATGGAGCCGGGTATTATTTTATACTGGCAGCAGTATACTGGCCGCCTGTTTACTTTGAGGAGGTATACTTGGTAACAGCCTTGGTGCCTTCAGAAACAGCGTGTTTTGCCAGTTCACCAGGCAGAAGAAGACGGACAGCGGTCTGGATTTCCCGGCTGGTGATGGTGGAGCGCTTGTTATAGTGTGCCAGGCGGGATGCCTCGGCAGCGATGCGCTCGAAAATGTCATTCACGAACGAGTTCATGATTGACATGGCCTTGGAGGACACGCCAGTGTCTGGGTGGACTTGCTTGAGCACCTTGTAGATGTAGATGGAGTAGCTCTCCTTCCTCCTGCGCTTCTTCTTCTTGTCGCCCTTGGCAATGGCCTTCTGTGCCTTGCCAGCTTTCTTGGCAGCCTTTCCTGATGCTTTGGGAGGCATAGTGTCGCCGTACTGCTGTGAGAACGAGTGTGCGTTTTCTCAAAGTTTCAAAGTTTCAAAGTTTATTGAGTAAAGTTGGGGGAGATACAAAATAGGGGGGGGGGGGAAGTACAGAGTAAGAGATACAGAAATAAGTCAAAGTACAAAAGTTGCCGGGCGATCCGACCTGCTATTATTATACATATTAGAAACTATATTTAATATGAAAGTTTACATGTTGTTTGAAGCTTATATGGGGGTATTTATTTCTTTACATATTGTATATATCCTTAAAGTAACATATTTATATTGTGAGATGATGTAGTATGTTTATTTACAATGGGAAATAAATTTCTTAATTTTTACATAATGCATTTTTACATTAATACATAATAGACTTATTTGTAAAGTGGTTCCGGGTTAGGGGTCCGTTCCAGCGCCCACAAGCTTCTGGGAAACCATGAGTGCTGCGACTGTGGCGCTGCTTCATGGAGCTGTCTCAGGGTCCGGTACTGCTCCCAGTCCTCCTCGGCCATGCGCTGCCACATCTGTGCCGCTTGTTGGTGTAGACGTATGTTGACCGGGGGGGTGTCTGAGTCCATATGAAGGGATTCAGAGCTCTTGAAATCATCCCACCGGACGCCAGCCGCAAACCGAAGTGCAGCATTTTGTACTCTCTGGAGGCGGCGGTGGGCAGTCTGGGTGAGGGCATGTAGAGGGACAGGTGGGTACGTTAGGACAGGCAGCACCATGGTCTTGACCAGGTGGAGCTTGACCTTGCTGTCCAGCTCTCGAAAACGTCGGAGGAGGGCCAAGGCAGCCTTGCCCCTCGCCACCCTCTGGGAGATGTGGGCCGAGTACCCTCGCCCTGAGACGTGAAGGCCCAGTAGTTTCCCGCTGGGGCTGAACTCGACGGCTTCCTCATCGACCAGCAGAAGTTCAGGGTTCTGCGTGGCTGGTGCTATGACTGAGAATTTAGCCATGTTTGTTCTTATTCTCCATTCTTCCTCGAACGTGCTGACTCGCGTAATTTCCCGCCCGGTCCTCGCATTTAGCATCAGGCGCGACCTTCCTGGATGGAAGACTACCTGGGAGACGTCGTCCGCATACTGGACGTTTATTCCTGCCTGGGAGGCAGGACAGTCTCCTGTGAATATGGTATATAGCGTCGGGGAGAGGACACTTCCCTGTGGCACCCCTGTCTGCAGCGGGAAGGGCGGTCCGCTGTAGGTGCCGACACGCACTCTGGCACTCCTATCGTCCAAAAAGTCGCAGAGAAGGCGCTCGACAGGGCCCGGGAGCCCCAAGTGCAGCACCTTGAACTTAAGCCCCAAGTGCCACACTTTGTCGAACGCCTTGCTTACATCTCTGAGTACTAGGTTGCACCGATGTCCCAGTGCCTGGTGGAGTGCCAGAGTCTCTGTTGCCACAGCTATGGCGTGCGTCGTGCCTCTTCCCCGACGGAAACCATATTGTGCCGTGTTGTACAGGTGTCCCCCATCCAGGTGGTCACGCAGCCTCCTGCCGATGACCCTCTCGAACATTTTTCCTGGCACCTCCAGGAGGGAGATGGGCCGATAGCTGTCCGGTTGTGTTAGAGCCTTGCCAGGCTTGGCTATCATCTTCATCTCCGCTTCTTTAAGCCCGTCTGGAAAATAACCTGCCGACAGGGCAGAGTTGAAGATGTTCCGGAGTCGAGCAAGAGCAGGAGGCGGGAGGTGGGCGAGAATTGTCCTGTTGATCCCACTGCTGCCAGGGCAGGTGGGCTTGCTTGACCTAATGGCTGCTTTTAGCTCTTCTAGGGAGATGAAACAGGTGAGTGGGGAGTCACCCGCCAGCCTCGTGGGGTCCGCTTCCTGGTGCGGAGTGGTGCGATGTCTGTGGACTGCAAGGTAATCCAGCACCATGTCATTGTCCTCATAATCCTCGTCGTCGTCTTGGAAAACTGTTTCCCATTTCCTAGTAAATAGTCTGGCTTTGTCAACATTACTGTAGTGTCTTTGTCCGTTCCTGTCAAGTAGGTATGAGTCTTGTCCTTTTGTTCGTCCAGATAGGCGTTTTACCTGGGCCCAGAACCTCCTGGGCTCCTTGCACCTTGAAGCCAGACCCTCCAGAGTCCGTCCCCAGTGTCGCCTGGCTTCGTCTCTCCTTAATTCATGGAGCGTAAGTCTAAGTCTAACGTATCTTCTATAGTCGTCGTTCGTCCAGCCATGAAGTTGTGCTCTTTGTCGTAGTGCATTGAATTGTATCCTTGTCATCTGTGTTTGTCTAGTCGGTCTTGGGGCAGGTTCTAGTCTGTACTGTGTTTTTGGTATGTGTCGGTCCGCAGTGTCTTTTACCTTTGTCGTCCAGTCCGCTAGTGCTGTGTCTATCTCCTCGAGACTCGCTCGGGAGATGTCAATTGCGTCTGTCATGTCTAAGCTTTCGTCCTCCTGAAAGGAGTCCCAGTCAACCCTATGAAAGGAGTAAGAAAGGGGGGTCGGAGTGAGAATAGGAGAAGTTGAAATGTCAATAATGATTGGTATGTGATCACTACTAGTTAGCGGGCCAGGGGAGAGAGAATGAGCATAGTGGAAGGTTTGATTGGAGAAGACAATGTCAGGTGAAGTGGAGGAGAGAGGTCCATAGTAGGTCGGAAAATTAGGGCCAATGTGTCTCGCGGTTTGTCGTCTAAAATAGTCCGTGAGATCACGGCCTACCTGATTCGTAGTACCATACCCTAGTGTCTGGTGTCGGGCGTTCAAGTCTCCTGCGAAAAGCATCGGTGTCTGCCTACGTATGAGTCTCATGAAATCGGGGTGGGGGATGTACTGTCGTCTAGGAGGTAAATATGTAGTTGCAATTGTCAAGGTCCCATCGAATGTCTCTATGTCAACAGCTAAGGTGTCAGAAAGAAAGTCATCCTGAATTCTGTGAGTGAGCGAGCATCTGACTGCTATCGCCACTCCATCATTTTGCTCACCACTAGAGTTCATCTGGTGAACTCGAAATCCAGGAATCCTAAGTCTGTTTTCGTCTGGTAGTCCGTGTCCGTTAATTAGTATGACGTCCGGGTCAAACTGTCGGTAAGTGTTACATAAGTCGTACTTACGAGTCGTCCAGTGTAATACATTGTGCTGGATTACCTTGAGTCGCTGCATTATGCTGTCTGGGTCTTCTTCTTCCTTCCTCTCCTCTTCTTGAGTGATGGCTCTGAAGAGGTGAAGGGTCCAGATGGCATGGTATCGAAGACTGCGTCCCGTACTGAAGTGAGGAGGTGATCCACAGGGCGGTCCATTTTCCTGAGGCGATCTATAACAAGGTCGTAGTCACTGGCACTGAGGTTATGACGGATCTTGTAGCGTCCTTCCCTTACCCCTCTTTCCATATGGGGGAAGGTGCGAGTTCGGGGCCACATGTCGGTGTTTTTCTTTACGATGACAACCTCCAGTCCATTAACTTCCTCGTCCGAGTGGTCGTCCTCGCTGTCACTTCCTGCTGGAGATGTGGAGTCCCCGTCTGAGTCTTCCTGTACCTGGAGTGTGTTTTCCGCGCTAATTCTTTCGGCTGTGACTGCCTGTTCTTGTTCGACGACACTTCTCTGGGGAGGAGGGACGGGGGCACTTTTTCCTGCAGTCAGGGCTGTGATAAGGGCTGCCGTGTTCTTGATAGGCGCAAGTTTAACCTCAGGGATCCCATTTTTTGCCAAGCTCTCGGAAAGAGTTTTTTGGAAGGATCCTGGCTCTGCTACATTGGCCAGATGTGCATGTAGGAGGCACATTAAGCCGGTCATGTGTTGGCCAGTTGAGTCAGGGATACCATTAGTGGTTGTAGCCTGTGCATAGGTTGTAGTTGCTCCTTGTATCCTCTTCTGTCTCAGGCTATTTTGTTTTTCCCTGAGGGCTTGCTTCCTCACCATGCATTTCATTGCCGTCGCATGGTGTGCTTCGTTACAGTTGATGCATCTTCGTTCCTGGGTTCTGCATTCCCAGTGCTGATGCCCCTCCTTGGCACAATTGGAGCACATTGAGTACCCCTGGGGTTTGTTACAGAGCCTTGTAACATGATCCTCCACTGCATAACAACGGTTACATGTTATGAGCTCTATGTACTCTTCTTGGTGCACTTGGGATGGGGGGATAGACATGCAGAACATCAACAGTCCCGTTTCAGTAGCTTTCTTGGCCATGTCACTCGTCTTGAAGGTGATCTTCACATTCTTGGTGCGTGGGAACTTGTAAACTTCTTGGACTTTTGCCCAACTCTGTTCCTTTTCGACTTCGTCCAGGATTTCGTTTGCATC
This sequence comes from Scylla paramamosain, assembly GCF_035594125.1. NCBI lineage: Eukaryota > Metazoa > Arthropoda > Malacostraca > Decapoda > Portunidae > Scylla > Scylla paramamosain. Next base: position 23,960,903 of record NC_087167.1, read on the forward strand.
ATGCTCGTACACAAGATCGTCCAGTCTAGTGCAGACCACCGATCGTTGAGCCCGAAGGGTAGGGGGCATGAGTGCGCTGAAGCCATCCTCGGTGAGTTTCTCATGTTTCCCAGAACTGAAGATTAAGTCAGCATCTTGCATTGATCCTGTGATCACAATTATGGCATCACGTGCTGGGATCAGACGGGTAATCTTCACCTCTGGGGCCAGAATATGCAGGAGCCTTCGCCGAGTGGCGAGGTCATTGGCCCGGGCATGCTTTATTCGCACCCGAGTCATTGCTGCTAAGTAGTGCCTTATCCAGGGCCAAGCATTTCTCCGCGCGGTGAAGGGGGTGGCACTGAGGGTCACTGAGGGTCACAGGACAGGGAACACTAGGGCAGAAACACTGGGACGAGGGGGGTGGGGGGTGGGGGGGTTGGGGTGGGGGTGGGGGTGGGAGGGTAGGGGGGGTGGGGGTGGGAGGGTGGGGGGTTTGGGGTGGGGAAGGGGAGGGTAAGAGGGAACACTGGGACAGGGAGTTCAATCCTGGTCACTGTGGAGGGGCGGGAAAGACATCGCGGCACTATGGAACACGTCACTGAGACACTGTGGGGTTGTGGGGGATAGGGGTAGTATTCCTGGGCACTGGGGGATTAATCCTGGGCACTGTAGAAGGGTGGGTAGCACATCACGGCACTCGGGAGAACGTCACTGTGGGGTGAAGGAGATTATTCCTGGGCACTAGGAAGGGGGGGGGGGAGAGGAGAGTACATCCTGGGCACTGTGGTGGGAAGGGGGGGAAGGGGTTATCGCCTGGCACTGTAGTGGTTGAGAACACTTCTGGAGACTTCTCACTGCTGCGTTGAGTTGTTTGTGGAGGCCTGGTCTTCGCTTGGTGAGTGTGTAGACTGTTGCTGGCACTGGCACTTGTAGCTCAACCTTGTGGCACGCTGGCACTGAAGTGGCACTGGAGTGGAGAGGGCAATTGCCTGGCACTGTGTGGTGGCAGAAGTGGATGATGGGGGCCTGGGTGCCGAGGGAGCACCGGTGGAAGCGATGCGATAAAGGCCAAGGAAGTTTCCTTCTTTTTCGGGTGTCTCCTGTGCCAGGTAAGTATGATTTTGGCCAGTGCAGGGTAGTGCAGTGCAGTGCGGCGCGGTGCGCGCAGCAACCCCTGCTGATGATTCCCTATTGAAGCTGCCCTGTTTTCTCCTGTCGTAGACGCCCTTGGAGGGGCCAGAGTCGCCCGGAGACGATTCGTCTTGCCCTTAGATGTCCTGCTGGAGAGGGAGGCGCTCTTGGCGACCTATTTAGACTCTTCAAGGCTTCTTCTAGGGTTTCTTCGGTGTCTTCTGCCTCTTCAGCGGCGTCTTCTTGGAGATGGGAAGGAGCACGTCCTTACTACTCGTCAGTCCTTACTGCCCTTGTCGTGCGTTTTCTCAGTTGAAAAGTGGTATATATATTAGCGTGCCTACTCAGGATCAGGAGTCGCCACCTCAGCGAGCGTCCTGATTGGTCCAGACGCGCTCTGGGCCGATCTGATCTCGCGTATATATAGCCGTTTTTCCCAAAATTCACTACTTGCTCGCAGAGCTACCGACGAGGTTAGAGTACTCGCGCTCCTCATTTATCACCAACAACAACAACTACTACTACTACTACTACTACCACAACATCCATTATCATGTCTGGACGCGGCAAGGGAGGAAAGGTGAAGGGAAAGTCAAAGTCCCGTTCCAGTCGTGCTGGACTCCAGTTCCCGGTCGGCAGGATTCATCGCCTTCTAAGGAAAGGCAACTACGCCGAGCGCGTGGGTGCTGGTGCCCCCGTGTACCTTGCGGCAGTTATGGAGTACCTGGCTGCTGAAGTCCTTGAGCTTGCCGGCAA
>NC_087167.1:23970271-23987771 GCF_035594125.1 Scylla paramamosain
ATCTACAAGGTGCTCAAGCAAGTCCACCCAGACACTGGCGTGTCCTCCAAGGCCATGTCAATCATGAACTCGTTCGTGAATGACATTTTCGAGCGCATCGCTGCCGAGACATCCCGCCTGGCACACTATAACAAGCGCTCCACCATCACCAGCCGGGAAATCCAGACCGCTGTCCGTCTTCTTCTGCCTGGTGAACTGGCAAAACACGCTGTTTCTGAAGGCACCAAGGCTGTTACCAAGTATACCTCCTCCAAGTAAACAGGCGGCCAGTATACTGCTGCCAGTATAAAATAATACCCGGCTCCATTGGAGCCACACTTGAAAAGGAAAAAAGATACGATATAGACAAATGCATTATTATTATAATTATTGTTATTATTATTAATATTATTATTATTATTATTTTTATTATTATTATTATTATTATTATTATTATTATTATTATTATTATTATTATTATCATTATTAATAATATTAATATTGTTGTTTTTATTATGATTATTATTATAATAATTATTGTATCATTATTATTATTATTATTATTATTATTATTATTATTATTATTATTATTATGCTTATTATTATCGTGATTATTATTCTGTGGAGATAAAGAAAAGATAAAAAAAAAATAGAGATAAAGAAAGATAAAAATTCTCCCAAGTGAAAGAGATATGGCCATGGAAGAGGGAATAATAATAATAATATAAAAAAAAAAAAAGGGGGGAAGGATATTGAGTTGAAAGTCGATACCTGATACTGAAAGATGGAAAATAGATATTTTCTTCCACAAAACCAAACAGATTGTCTATGAAAATTCTTTAATGAAAGAGATGTTTGGCCCTAAAAAGGGCCTAGATATTGCTGTTATGAAGATCATTCGTGGATGACTTCTTAGGCACGCTCGCCACGGATGCGACGAGCCAGTTGGATGTCCTTTGGCATGATAGTCACGCGCTTGGCATGGATGGCGCACAGGTTGGTATCCTCAAACAGACCCACGAGGTAAGCCTCGGAAGCTTCCTGGAGAGCCATGACAGCAGAGGACTGGAAGCGGAGGTCAGTCTTGAAATCCTGAGCAATTTCACGCACCAGGCGCTGGAAAGGCAGTTTCCTGATAAGCAGCTCAGTGCTCTTCTGATAACGGCGGATCTCACGGAGAGCAACGGTTCCAGGCCTGTAACGGTGGGGTTTCTTGACACCTCCAGTGGCTGGAGCAGACTTGCGAGCTGCCTTTGTAGCAAGCTGCTTGCGGGGCGCCTTGCCACCAGTGGACTTGCGAGCCGTTTGCTTGGTACGTGCCATAGTTGTGGTAACAACAACTCACAACGAACACTCAGCTGAGTCTGCCCGCGCTTCCCACAAAATCCCTTTATATATGAATCGGGTGGGCCCGACGACTCCAACCCTGCCTTGTGATTGGTCAGAAACGTCCAGTGAGGCTCATCGCCCACGCAGTCACCGCATGAAAGATGTGATCATTATTGTTAGTCTAATTCATTTTGTTCTTATTCTTATTCTTATTCTTATTCTTTCTTCCCTCATTCATAACAAATCTTGGAAAATATACAGCAGAACTGACATGTCATTTAAAATTCTAAGACAATTAGCAAGAAAGTTGTGATATTCTTATTTTTTTCATTCTTTTTATTCTATTTTTTTCTTATTCTTGTCATAATTAATATTGTTATCTTTATTATTTTCATTTTTTTTTATTATTCTTCCTTATCTTATTCTTATTTATCCTACTTTTAGAGAGATGAGGCTTGTGCGGTCACCCATCCAAGTTCTGCCCGGACCCCCTGCTTAACCTTGCTGATCCCGCCGTCAGCTGATTGGTCAAGAGCGGAGAACAAGGTGTTGGGAGGGCTTATTTCTCTTATTCTTATTCTTTCCTGTATTGTTGTTGCATTGTTGTGCTGAAAATGTTGGAAAATATGCACTAAAATTAACCCTTCATTCATAATTCTACGACAATTAGCAAGAGAGATATATTATTACTTTTTTCCCTTATTTTTGTTCTTTTTATTCTTAATCTTCTTTTTTTTATTATAGTTGTTATTGTTATTTTATTATTTTCGTTTTTCGTTCATTCTCCTCATTCTTATTGCTATTTTTTTCTATTCTCAGAGAGATGAGGCTTTTGTGGTCACCCATCCAAGTTCTTCCCGGACCCCCTGCTTAACTGCGCTGATCCCGCCGTTAGCTAATTGGCCAAGACCGGAGAACTAGGTGTTGGGAGGCCTTCTTTCTATTATTCTTATTCTTTCTTCCCCCATTCATATCGTTGTATTGGAAATGTTGGAAAATATACAAAAGAATTCACCCTTCTATGACAATTAGGAAGAAAGACATGGGATGCTTTCTTTCTTTTTTTTTATATTCCTTTATTGTAATTTTTCTTATTCTTGTTATAATAATTCTTACTGTTATCTTTATTACTTAAAATTTTCGTTCATTCTCCCTATTCTTATTCTTATTTTTTTTATTTATTTATTTTTTTTCAGACAGATGAGGCTTGTGTAGTCACCCATCCAAGTATTGCCCGAAACCCCTGCGTAATCTCGACGATTTCATTTGACAATACCTATTTACTTATTTATTTATTATTATATTTATTAAAAAAAAAAAAGAAGAAAAGAAGATGAAGAATAAGGTATGTAATCGAAATACTCTCTCTATACTGTAGCAATAGTTTAGCTGGATGTACTTGTATTGTGTCAAAAATACTTGCAATATCTGCAATTGTAACCTGCAGTGTCGGCATAATGCATAATTAAGCAATGAAAAGAAAAATTAATAAAAGAATAAATGAAAAAAAGAAAGAAAAAAAGATACAATTAACAATTAAATATATTAGCTTGCTCGGTTGGTGGAGGACTCTCCTGCTTTCCCCGATAAAGCCCTTGTCTTCCTGGCCATCTTAGAATGAATATAACACGTTAAAAAAAAAAAATAAATAAATAAAAAACATAAAAAAAAGATGTCCCTCCTAATTCAAATTGCGCCTGGGTCAAGCCCCAGTGACTATTTCTCCTACTACAATTCCCTTCTTATCACCCCCCTATTCTTCCCACTATCCCCACTTCTCCCTCCCCATCTTTTCTCTCTTTGTTATGTTATGTTATGTTATTATTTTGAGGCACACTTCCTCAAGCCCTGGTAGCAGAAGGTTCTCCCAGCTCCTACCTCCCAGCCGCAGCCAGCCAACCAGCAGCCAGCTCCGAAGGAAGAAGGTCCGCCCTACACCGAGCCGCCGAGTCACAAGCTCCGCCTACCGGGTCCGGAAAGAACCAATAGTCACCCAGCACCGCTCCCGCTCTCACTCCTGCGTCTTTTAAAAGACCTGCAGGTGGCAAGGCGCACACACTCGCCCACGAGCTGCCGAAAAAGGAGCATCTTCGCTCCCAACGACTCTACAAAGAAAAAGGCTTTGGCCTACTAACAAAAAAGAATACCGATAGACAACCCGGCAGTCACTTCGAGGAGCCGCGGTCTTCCCTACGTTCCCTGTGGAGAGAGCTTCACCTAAGGGATATCGCTGGAAGATCGCAGTAACTCATTGGTATAAGTGACTTTTGCCAACTGTTCCTCCTACTCCACCTTTCTTTTCTTCGTACCGGCGACAGAGTCAGGATCGGGCCTTAGGCAAGCCCGCTCCGCGCTCTTTAGCCACCGGGGCCTCTAGTGTTGGCTAGAGCAGCCCAGAGACACCTCGGTAGCGTACAAGCCCTACCTCAGGGCTAGATATTCAGGGTTTCTTCCCTCCAGCTAGGATCCCCCTCGGGATATAGGTTCTAGGGCGATAGGAAACAACAACAGGTTGTTTATAGGCCACTCGTGGTTGTAGCACCCAAAAGGCTGTAGCGCCACAAGGCTGTAGCGCCACTTACTTTTAAAAACACTTTTTCACCACAGATTCTTCCACAAGGCTGCAGTATCATAGGGCCCGGCCCTATGATAAGATGGCCGCTCCACGCCCCCCTGATCGGACTATAAGGTACCGGATAAAGACTGCAAGCATTCCTGCCGACATCAGCAATTCGTTCTTTACCAGAACACAGGTACCCCATACAAAATGTTTCCGATCTGGCCCGTATATCATCGTTGGCTTAGCTAGCGAGGCGGACCGTGAAAAACACACCACAGAACAGGCAACCGAAAATTTAAAACTTCTAGGCTTCGAGCTCGTAGAGTCTCCGGAGCAAATCGCCGCTCGAACAATCCTTGCCCGTCGAGTCGACGATTATATACTGAAAAAAACCAGCGAGGATCTCCGAGAGGAGATCGAAGAAAAAAACGGAATCCAGATCGACGACATAAAACTCATACAAAAAGTACACATGATCAAACTAAAGCTACGATCGAGACAGCAGGCAGAACAGGCGCAGAAGAAAGGAATCAAACTCTTTTCCCAAATAATACCCTCTTACAACGTCAGCATTGAGGAATACCGTCCGGTAAATCAATGTTATAAGTGTTATAAATTCAGTCATAGAACAAACCAATGTAAGGAGAAAGAACAAGTGTGCTCTAAGTGTGCAGCTAAGGGCCACGATTATAGAAACTGCCAATCAACCACATTAAAATGCGCTAACTGTGACGGCGAACACGTTGCTGTCTCGTTCAAATGCCCAGTTAAACGCACCCAGCAGCAACAACAAAACTCCATAACAGCAACACCAACAACCTCTTCACAGCCAAACAACTCCTACGCTCAAGCAGCCACACCTGCCACCCCAACACACATGAACACAATTTCTAACACAAACATGGAAAAACTGCTACTAGCCGAAATTATAATCAAATATTCCATACAAACCTCCTTCGGTGACCTGAGAAAACAAGCAGAAACCATGAACTCACTGCTGGAGTACAATGGTTGTCCAACAATAAAACTCCCACCAAATTTCACACAAACAAATCAACAACACTACCAACAAAAGCTTGTGGAACAAACAGAAGCCCCTACACAAACAAACCAACAACACCACCTTGCTGAACAAACAGAAGCTCCTACAGTCCCTAATCAGGAACCAAACTCCTCCTCCACCGAACAATCCAGCCTCCTTCCAACCGGGAACCTAGCTACCGGTGAGGACACAGTTTCTGGGAAAACGCAACCCCACAGCCCCACTCCTACCACTACCTCCACCACAAAAACGAACGAAAACACACCAACACAAGCCAGTAACACCGCACATAAAAGACACATTCCGGGTACACAACCCACCTCCCCTAGACCCACACGAACCACATCGAGAGTTAAGAAAACATGATTACGATCATGCAACTAAATTGTCGCGGCTACTGGAATAACCGGCACCTTATTTCAGAAGCTATTCGATCAACCGACCCAGACATCGTCCTCCTGAACCACACAGGTTCACCAACAAAACCAATTAAGCTATATGGATATAACACACGTTACACTACAGGTACACGTCATGATGGCGTAGCTGTCATGGTCAAATGCACCATCAAACACATCCACATAACCGACTGGCCTTCAGCACACTTCCTGGCCACCAGGATCGAAACACAACACGGGATATTTCTTATTGCCACCACATACAGCAGACCGGATACAGGGCTCCCTCTCACCAGTCTCAACAATCTCTTCAATCACACAAACATACCAGCCTATATACTGGCAGACCTCAATGCCAGTCACACAGCATTTAGACACACCAAGAACAACCAACATGGACACCAACTTCTACAACTTACACAACTGAAACGCCTCCGTTTCCTTGGCCCTGACTTTCCTACCTGCTATACCCACAATGGGAATGGCAGGCCGGATCTCATCCTCTCCAACCGGCAATCCCTACCTTTCCATCACCACATCTCCTACGGACCCATCTGTGGTTCAGACCACGTCCCCCTAATTCTAAAAATATCCTCAAACCCCATATCTATCCCATCCCCACCTGTCCCCGACTACCGCTCCGCCGACTGGGAGGGATTCAGGAAAACTCTTTCAGACCTACACCAACCACCACAGCTCGAAGGCCAACCCTATACAATAATAGACAGTGCCCTAGAGACACTACATAGTGACATCCTGACATCAGCCAACAGACACACACCAAAGAAACAACACAAAATTCACATAGACTTCAGACCCTCCATAAAAACACAACGACTACTAGTGTGCTACAGAACACGCTTTTTACAAAACATGCACAACCACATACCCATCTACAGAGACCTCTGCACCCTTCGCACACACATACTAAATAGCCTACAGGATGACCACAGCGCTCACTGGAGGAACCTAGTCTCCCTTATGGACGGAGCTCGCTGCAAAAATCCTACTCAGTTCTGGCACATGGTGCACAAGCTGAAGGGATGCCACCGGGAAAGATTCGAGTACCTCCTAGTGAACGGTGATCGAGTCACCAACCCAGACCAGCTCACCAACACCTTCCAGACACACTGGTGCAACACCTTCCAACCACACCCTTTCCCTCCCCATGAGCCCAGTATTGCCCACATACACCACATCACCGATCTTGTGCGCCGAAACATAGCAAACACGCTACCACATAACATTATACACTTAACACACCTAGATCCCCAACACCCTCTCACCACACCCATTGAGGAGGAGGATGTCACCAGGTTGCTCAGACATACTCCGCGGCGAGCCCCCGGCCCCTCAGGAGTCACATGGCCGATGGTGCGGAGCCTTCCTCCAGAAATCATATCCAGCCTGACAAAAATTTTCAATGCTTGCCTCGCCTCTGGATACTTCCCAAAGGCTTTCAAAATTTCAAACATCACCCTTATTGCCAAGCCCGGAAAAAACTCTCACTTACCAGAAAACTATCGCCCCATAAGCCTCCTTGAAATTCTTGGAAAAACTTTTGAACGTCTAATCAACTTAAGATTGAGAGCGTTCCTCGAATGTAACGGATTGCTGGCACCACAGCAGTTCGGTTTCCGGAGGAACGCCTCAACTGAGGACGCCCTTAACAGCATAGTAGCCTACCTAAATTTCAACAAGCCATATTACAAGACAGCACTCGTGACAAAAGATGTCAAGAAAGCTTTTGACACCGTTTGGCACACCGGTTTGAAATACAAAATTTGTAATAACTTCAATCTCCCTTTTCTAACACAACGCATCTTGTGTAGTTTTCTGGATGAGAGACAGACAAGAATCCGCCACCAGGGCAACTTTTCGCCATTTTTCACCCCTCAGGCTGGAGTCCCACAAGGCTCCGTACTCTCCCCCACCCTTTTTAACATGTACACAGCTGACCTACCCCTCCCAGCCCACAATGACTCACTAACTATTCAATACGCGGACGATGTAACGCAATTGGCCCGTGCCAGGTCGTTAGATCTCCTAACCGACAAAATTCAATGGGAACTGATGGCGACTAGCCTGTGGGAGATGAAATGGCGAATTCTCTCCCATCCCGAAAAATCAAAAGTCACTTATTTCAACATTAAAAGAAGTCAGCCCCGCCAAATCTCACTAAACAGAATTACTCCAATCCCCACCCCAATCCCCATCAGTAACAACAACAAAGTGCTTGGCCTCACCATAGATAAGCACCTCAACTTCAATATACATATAAAACAAAAAGCAACCATAGCCGCCAAGGCCCTGAGCAACCTGGAAAGATTTCGCGACAGCAGCACAAAAACAAAACTTCACCTCTACAAAGCTTTCATTCTCCCTCTCTTAACCTACTGCCCTCTTGCCCTCTCTCTCTCTGCTCCCTCCAACCTCTCTAAACTTCAAAAAGTTCAAAACCGAGCAATTCGTTTCGCTCTTGGGACGAAATGGTTCGACTTCCAAACCTCTCTCTCCATTCACCAGGAGTCCAACATCCCCCCCCTTAACATAACACTCCACAATAGAATCGAAAAACAACTAAGCTCCTTCTCCGACAGACACACAATCACATACAATTTCATTACCAACCTCCCCCCACCTTTCCGTCACCTGCCGCACTGCAATCTCCTTGATCCTCCCACTGTGCCTCCTGAACCTGTTTTCTAATAATGGACTCCTCCTTTCTTCCCTTCACTATCTCCTTTCTCTGTACCACTCATGGTGTCTGAGTGGCATCATCGTCGTTCTCTCGTTCACGTGGGCGGTCCCGCGTGCCAACACCTAGTGGTTTTTTCATATTTTTTGTCTTATGGTTTTGTATTCATATTTTTGTTTTTGTGCATTATTTTTCTGTCTCGCAGCCTAGGTTTTAAGGTGGCACCGGACCGCTCTTGGGAAAGGGACGCGACAAAAAATCACCGCCATTAACATACCATGCCTCTGACCGAGGGAGTGGGGTCGTGTGGCAACACCTAGTGGTTTTTTCATATTTTTTGTCTTATGGCTTTGTATTCATATTTTTGTTTTTTATACATTATTTTCTTGCCTCGCAGCCTAGGTTTCAAGGGGGCACCGGACCACTTCCAGAGAGACGGGGATAGCACGAACCGCACTCCTCCCACTGACGTCACGGCAATGGGGCCCCCGGACGTCGGCATGACGTTCCGGTAGCGGTACCCCCCGAGGTAGTTAAGGAGCGGCCAGTACTGATGATGGGGACGGTAACCACACCATTCAGTGGAAGCCACTTCACCCCCCACACAGAGGTAGTTGGGTGCGGCAAGGGCTGGGCAGGAAGGTAGTCAAGAGATGGTGGGGCGGGGCCCTGGAAGCATCCATGCAGGAATCCCCATTCACCCCCCGCCACCAGCGACTTACCGCGTGCAAGCAGATGGTATTAGATTTGACCCCTCGTTGCGGTGAGGGAGCCTTTTCGAGCCTCTGTCATTGCACATCCTACCATCATGTCAATCATTATCACAAACCATCCTCACCCTCCCCATGCACATAACACCACAACATTTTTTATACTTCTCTTTTCTTTAGCAGGTTGGCCTTTTTGCAGGAAGAGTCACAGGACAAGAGCAGAAAGGACCGACACCGCTTTTTCACCCACCACATTACATCATACATTAAATATCCCTGCCATCACCAAATCACTCTACTACTATCCGTGGTTCGGAACCCACGTAAAACTGTAGGTCCCTCCGCTATACGGATGTACTTCTTCCTCTGTCCTTCTTTGAACCAATAAAAAGCAAAAAAAAAAAAACCCTTTCTACTCTGACTGTCCTTCACTCCTCTTTCACATCCTGATGGTGCAGGCTCTGGATAGTCTGGCCCCTAACTTGTGCGTGGTTTGGCCCGGGGTTTTGGGTGCGTGGGCGGCGTTCGTGGCTGTGGCTGTGTTGGGCTTGGCCTGCTCGGTTGGTGGCGGACTCTCCTGCTTTCCCCGATAAAGACCTTGTCCCCCTTGCCATCTTAGCATGAATATAACACGTAAAAAAAAAAAAAAAAAAAAAAAAAAAAAAAAAAAAAAAAAAAAAAGATGTCCTTCCTCATTGAAATTGCGCCTGGGTTAAGCCCCAGTGACTATTTCTCCTACTACAATTCCCTTCTTATCACCCCCCTATTCTTCCCACTATCCCCACTTCCCCCTCCCCATCTTTTCTCTCTTTGTTATGTTATGTTATGTTATTTTGAGGCACATTCGTGAGCTTCCTGTTAGACCGTTCGGACGTCGTACTAGCAGCTCTCATCACCATGACTGGCCGCGGCAAGGGAGGCAAGGGTCTTGGAAAGGGAGGCGCCAAGCGTCACCGTAAGGTTCTGCGTGATAACATCCAGGGAATCACCAAGCCTGCTATCCGTCGTCTAGCTCGCCGAGGTGGCGTCAAGCGCATCTCTGGTCTCATCTACGAGGAGACTCGTGGGGTGCTCAAGGTGTTCCTTGAGAACGTTATCAGGGATGCTGTCACCTATACCGAGCACGCCAAGCGTAAGACCGTTACTGCCATGGACGTTGTCTACGCCCTCAAGCGTCAGGGCCGTACCCTGTACGGATTTGGTGGTTAAATCGCTCCATTATTGAGATGGTGCCAGCTATTCAGCTTGCATTATCATCATTGAATAACATCATCTCCCGGACCTTTTTAAGGTCCACAAACATGAAAAGAAAGAAGGACCATAGACTACTATTATTACTACTACTTTCTCATAACCATGTTCACTATCACTATCTGAGCTAAGAAAAGAAACCATTATTAATTATAACCATCTTTCTCACTTCATCAGGTCTTCTCCAAGTATTATTATTATTATCATTATTATTATTATTATTATTATTATTATTATTATCATTATTATTATTATTATTATTATTATTATTATTATTATTATTATTATCATTGACTTATTTCAATGATCACGCCCCTCATCGTTCTCAGTTTCTCATAAAACAAAATATACATTGAGATGAAAAAGACGCTCAACATATCACAATAGGCAACACATCTAATCAACTCTCCACTGTGACACACAGCAGGTACATTAGTAGAAATATAGTATACATATTTATTCTCGGTCACTTGCGTGCCTGACTAAATAATAATAATAATAATAACAAATAACTAACTCGAAAATAAATACACTACTTGCTTATTATTGATATACCAGTATAGTCTACACAACTCTCTAGATGTTTGAACGTGTGGCTCCGAAGAGGAGCCGGATTGATGGTGATATTGGCTGAAGGGGAGGGAGGCCCTTTATTTACTTCTTCTCAGTCTTCTTGGGAAGGAGCACGGCCTGAATGTTGGGCAGCACGCCACCCTGTGCAATGGTGACTCCGGAGAGGAGCTTGTTAAGTTCCTCGTCGTTGCGGATGGCCAGCTGCAGGTGACGTGGGATGATGCGAGTCTTCTTGTTGTCACGGGCGGCATTGCCGGCAAGCTCAAGGACTTCAGCAGCCAGGTACTCCATAACTGCCGCAAGGTACACGGGGGCACCAGCACCCACGCGCTCGGCGTAGTTGCCTTTCCTTAGAAGGCGATGAATCCTGCCGACCGGGAACTGGAGTCCAGCACGACTGGAACGGGACTTTGACTTTCCCTTCACCTTTCCTCCCTTGCCGCGTCCAGACATGATAATGGATGTTGTGGTAGTAGTAGTAGTAGTAGTAGTTGTTGTTGTTGGTGATAAATGAGGAGCGCGAGTACTCTAACCTCGTCGGTAGCTCTGCGAGCAAGTAGTGAATTTTGGGAAAAACGGCTATATATACGCGAGATCAGATCGGCCCAGAGCGCGTCTGGACCAATCAGGACGCTCGCTGAGGTGGCGACTCCTGATCCTGAGTAGGCACGCTAATATATATACCACTTTTCAACTGAGAAAACGCACACTCGTTCTCACAGCAGTACGGCGACACTATGCCTCCCAAAGCATCAGGAAAGGCTGCCAAGAAAGCTGGCAAGGCACAGAAGGCCATTGCCAAGGGCGACAAGAAGAAGAAGCGCAGGAGGAAGGAGAGCTACTCCATCTACATCTACAAGGTGCTCAAGCAAGTCCACCCAGACACTGGCGTGTCCTCCAAGGCCATGTCAATCATGAACTCGTTCGTGAATGACATTTTCGAGCGCATCGCTGCCGAGGCATCCCGCCTGGCACACTATAACAAGCGCTCCACCATCACCAGCCGGGAAATCCAGACCGCTGTCCGTCTTCTTCTGCCTGGTGAACTGGCAAAACACGCTGTTTCTGAAGGCACCAAGGCTGTTACCAAGTATACCTCCTCCAAGTAAACAGGCGGCCAGTATACTGCTGCCAGTATAAAATAATACCCGGCTCCATTGGAGCCACACTTGAAAAGGAAAAAAGATACGATATAGACAAATGCATTATTATTATAATTATTGTTATTATTATTAATATTATTATTATTATTATTTTTATTATTATTATTATTATTATTATTATTATTATTATTATTATTATTATCATTATTAATAATATTAATATTGTTGTTTTTATTATGATTATTATTATAATAATTATTGTATCATTATTATTATTATTATTATTATTATTATTATTATTATTATTATTATTATTATTATTATGCTTATTATTATCGTGATTATTATTCTGTGGAGATAAAGAAAAGATAAAAAAAAAATAGAGATAAAGAAAGATAAAAATTCTCCCAAGTGAAAGAGATATGGCCATGGAAGAGGGAATAATAATAATAATATAAAAAAAAAAAAAGGGGGGAAGGATATTGAGTTGAAAGTCGATACCTGATACTGAAAGATGGAAAATAAATATTTTCTTCCACAAAACCAAACAGATTGTCTATGAAAATTCTTTAATGAAAGAGATGTTTGGCCCTAAAAAGGGCCTAGATATTGCTGTTATGAAGATCATTCGTGGATGACTTCTTAGGCACGCTCGCCACGGATGCGACGAGCCAGTTGGATGTCCTTTGGCATGATAGTCACGCGCTTGGCATGGATGGCGCACAGGTTGGTATCCTCAAACAGACCCACGAGGTAAGCCTCGGAAGCTTCCTGGAGAGCCATGACAGCAGAGGACTGGAAGCGGAGGTCAGTCTTGAAATCCTGAGCAATTTCACGCACCAGGCGCTGGAAAGGCAGTTTCCTGATAAGCAGCTCAGTGCTCTTCTGATAACGGCGGATCTCACGGAGAGCAACGGTTCCAGGCCTGTAACGGTGGGGTTTCTTGACACCTCCAGTGGCTGGAGCAGACTTGCGAGCTGCCTTTGTAGCAAGCTGCTTGCGGGGCGCCTTGCCACCAGTGGACTTGCGAGCCGTTTGCTTGGTACGTGCCATAGTTGTGGTAACAACAACTCACAACGAACACTCAGCTGAGTCTGCCCGCGCTTCCCACAAAATCCCTTTATATATGAATCGGGTGGGCCCGACGACTCCAACCCTGCCTTGTGATTGGTCAGAAACGTCCAGTGAGGCTCATCGCCCACGCAGTCACCGCATGAAAGATGTGATCATTATTGTTAGTCTAATTCATTTTGTTCTTATTCTTATTCTTATTCTTATTCTTTCTTCCCTCATTCATAACAAATCTTGGAAAATATACAGCAGAACTGACATGTCATTTAAAATTCTAAGACAATTAGCAAGAAAGTTGTGATATTCTTATTTTTTTCATTCTTTTTATTCTATTTTTTTCTTATTCTTGTCATAATTAATATTGTTATCTTTATTATTTTCATTTTTTTTTATTATTCTTCCTTATCTTATTCTTATTTATCCTACTTTTAGAGAGATGAGGCTTGTGCGGTCACCCATCCAAGTTCTGCCCGGACCCCCTGCTTAACCTTGCTGATCCCGCCGTCAGCTGATTGGTCAAGAGCGGAGAACAAGGTGTTGGGAGGGCTTATTTCTCTTATTCTTATTCTTTCCTGTATTGTTGTTGCATTGTTGTGCTGAAAATGTTGGAAAATATGCACTAAAATTAACCCTTCATTCATAATTCTACGACAATTAGCAAGAGAGATATATTATTACTTTTTTCCCTTATTTTTGTTCTTTTTATTCTTAATCTTCTTTTTTTTATTATAGTTGTTATTGTTATTTTATTATTTTCGTTTTTCGTTCATTCTCCTCATTCTTATTGCTATTTTTTTCTATTCTCAGAGAGATGAGGCTTTTGTGGTCACCCATCCAAGTTCTTCCCGGACCCCCTGCTTAACTGCGCTGATCCCGCCGTTAGCTAATTGGCCAAGACCGGAGAACTAGGTGTTGGGAGGCCTTCTTTCTATTATTCTTATTCTTTCTTCCCCCATTCATATCGTTGTATTGGAAATGTTGGAAAATATACAAAAGAATTCACCCTTCTATGACAATTAGGAAGAAAGACATGGGATGCTTTCTTTCTTTTTTTTTATATTCCTTTATTGTAATTTTTCTTATTCTTGTTATAATAATTCTTACTGTTATCTTTATTACTTAAAATTTTCGTTCATTCTCCCTATTCTTATTCTTATTTTTTTTATTTATTTATTTTTTTTCAGACAGATGAGGCTTGTGTAGTCACCCATCCAAGTATTGCCCGAAACCCCTGCGTAATCTCGACGATTTCATTTGACAATACCTATTTACTTATTTATTTATTATTATATTTATTAAAAAAAAAAAAGAAGAAAAGAAGATGAAGAATAAGGTATGTAATCGAAATACTCTCTCTATACTGTAGCAATAGTTTAGCTGGATGTACTTGTATTGTGTCAAAAATACTTGCAATATCTGCAATTGTAACCTGCAGTGTCGGCATAATGCATAATTAAGCAATGAAAAGAAAAATTAATAAAAGAATAAATGAAAAAAAGAAAGAAAAAAAGATACAATTAACAATTAAATATATTAGCTACCCCTCTACGTTTCTTTATCACTGCAGAAAAATGGAAACATTTTAACGTAGACTTGTCAAAATTCAACTGAAATTAAGGGTTAAATAAGGATTGTCACCCCTTCCCCAGAGGATATTCATTGTCTTTTAATATATATATATATATATATATATATATATATATATATATATATATATATATATATATATATATATATATATATATATATATATATATATATATATATATATATATATATATATTCTTTTTATTTAAAGTCTTATTTAGAGAGAGAGAGAGAGAGAGAGAGAGGTAACGTCCTTGAGGATAGCAGCTCGTCTACGCTCCGCTCAGTGATCAGCGTTAGAATGTAATTCCTCATTTCTTTAAAAAAAAAAAAAAAAAAAAAAAAACAGAAACTTTATTTAGGGGGCTTGCTGGAAACAAACTACAATGGAGGAAAGAACAATATGTCTGCTATATGACCCACCCAGTTAAATTTTCAAGAAGCAAACGCAAGTTGGAAAATACGAGGAAGATAAATTTTCATTTATATACGTTTTATGGTAATTTCTGCCACGCCTTCCTCTATTCATCAAACGTCACTGACACTTATTCCCTTTATTTTTTACTTTACAGAATCTTTTGTAGGGCAAGACTCTAGAGGATATGTGCTTTCATAAATTCTATAATGCTTTGCTTATCATAGAGACATAAAAAAAAAAAATAATAATAATAAAAATAAATAAATTAATTAATTTAAAAAATCAAAATAAATAGATATATAAATTAATTAATCAATCAAATAAATTTCTATGCTTCACCTTTATAGCATTCGTATGAATGTCAAAACAAAACAAAAAATATAAATATAAATAATAATATGAAAAAAAAAAATTACTAAATATATGAAAAATAGCATTACTACTACTACTACTACTACTACTACTACTGCTACTACTACTACTATTTTTTTTTTTTTTTTATGTAGGAAGGACACTGGCCAAGGGCAACAAAAATGTAATAAAAAAAATGCCCACTGAAATGCCAGTCCCATACAGGGGTCAAAGCAGTGGTCAAAAAATGATGAATAAGTGTCTTGAAACCTCCCTCTTGAAGGAATTCAAGTCATAGGAAGGTGGAAATACGGAAGCAGGCAGGGAGTTCCAGAGTTTACCAGAGAAAGGGATGAATGATTGAGAATACTAGTTAACTCTTGCGTTAGAGAAGTGGACAGAATAGAGGTGAGAGAAAGAAGAAAGTCTTGTGCAGCGAGGCCACGGAAGGAGGGGAGGCATGCAGTTAGCAAGATCAGAAGAGCAGTTAGCATGAAAATAGCGGTAGAAGACAGCTAGATATGCAACATTGCGGCGGTGAGAGAGAAGCTGAAGACAGTCAGTTAGAGGAGAGGAGTTGATGAGACGAAAAGCTTTTGATTCCACCCTGTCTAGAAAAGCAGTATGAGTGGAACCCCCCTCAGACATGTGAAGCATACTCCATACATGGACGGATAAGGCCCTTGTACAGAGTTAGCAGCTGGGGGGGTGAGAAAAACTGGCGGAGACGTCTCAGAACACCTAACTTCATAAAAGCTGTTTTAGCTAGAGATGAGATGTGAAGTTTCCAGTTCAGATTATAAGTAAAGGACAGACCGAGGATGTTCAATGTAGAAGAGGGGGACAGTTGAGTGTCATTGAAGAAGAGGGGATAGTTGTCTGGAAGGTTGTGTCGAGTTGATAGATGGAGGAATTGATTTTTTGAGGCATTGAACAATATCAAGTTTGTTCTGCCCCAATGAGAAATTTTAGAAAGATCAGAAGTCAGGCGTTCTGTGGCTTCCCTGCGTGATATGTTTACCTCCTGAAGGGTTGGACGTCTATGAAAAGACGTGGAAAAGTGCAGGGTGGTATCTTCAGCGTAGGAGTGGATAGGACAAGAAGTTTGGTTTAGAAGATCATTAATGAATAATAAGAAGAGAGTGGGTGACAGGACAGAACCCTGAGGAACACCACTGTTAATTGATTTAGGAGAAGAACAGTGACCGTCTACCACAGCAGCAATAGAACGGTCAAAAAGGAAACTTGAGATGAAGTAAACAGAGAGAAGGATAGAAACCGTAGGAGGGTAGTTTGGAAATCAAAGCTTTGTGCCAGACTCTATCAAAAGCTTTTGATAATTATGTCCAAGGCAACAGCAAAAGTTTCACCAAAATCTCTAAAAGAGGATGACCAAGACTCAGTAAGGAAAGCCAGAAGATCACCAGTAGAGCGGCCTTGACGGAACCCATACTGGCGATCAGATAGAAGGTTGTGGAGTGATAGATGTTTAAGAATCTTCCTGTTGAAGATAGATTCAAAAACTTTAGATAGGCAGGAAATTAAAGCAATAGGATGGTAGTTTGAGGGATTAGAACGGTCACCCTTTTTAGGAACAGGTTGAATGTAAGTAAACTTCCAGCAAGAAGGAAAGGTAGTGTTGACAGACAGAGCTGAAAGAATTTGAATAGGCAAGGTGCAAGCATGGAGGCATTGTTTCGGAGAACAATAGGAGGGACCCCATCCGGTCCATAAGCCTTCCGAGGGTTTAGGCCAGCGAGGGCATGGAAAACATCATTGCGAAGAATTTTAATAGGTGGCATGAAGTTGTCAGAGGGTGGAGGAGAGGGAGGAACAAGCCCAGAATCGTCCAATGTAGAATTTTTAGCAAAGGTTTGAGCAAAGATTTCAGCTTTAGAAATAGATGCGATAGCAGTGGTGCCATCTGGTTGAAATAGAGTAGGGAAAGAAGAAGCAGCAAAGTTATTGGAGATACTTTTTGGCTAGATGCCAGAAATCACGAAGGGAGTTAGAGAGAGAGAGAGAGAGAGAGAGAGAGAGAGAGAGAGAGAGAGAGAGAGAGAGAGAGAGAGAGAGAGAGAGAGAGAGAGAGAGAGAGAGAGAGAGAGAGAATGTGTGTGTGTGTATATGTGTCGGTTGGGTTGTGAAGGATGGGAAAAACCAGCAAGCCTCGGCTCCACTGACTGATCGATACTTGAATGTAATTCAAGTAAGGCGAAGTTAGGTTAGATTAGGTCAGGTCAGGTTAAGTTAGGTTAGGTTAGGTTAATTTAGGTTAGGTTGTTAGTGTTAGTTTAGGGTAGTTTAGGTGATGTTACGTTATGTTAGGTTAGGTTAGGTTAAGTTAGGTTATGTTAGGTTAGGTTAGGCCAGCTTTGCTTAATTTAGGTTAGGTTAATTTAGGATATTATAGGTTAGGTTCATTTAGGT
>NC_087167.1:23992771-23997771 GCF_035594125.1 Scylla paramamosain
CGCTGTCCGTCTTCTTCTGCCTGGTGAACTGGCAAAACACGCTGTTTCTGAAGGCACCAAGGCTGTTACCAAGTATACCTCCTCCAAGTAAACAGGCGGCCAGTATACTGCTGCCAGTATAAAATAATACCCGGCTCCATTGGAGCCACACTTGAAAAGGAAAAAAGATACGATATAGACAAATGCATTATTATTATAATTATTGTTATTATTATTAATATTATTATTATTATTATTTTTATTATTATTATTATTATTATTATTATTATTATTATTATTATTATTATTATCATTATTAATAATATTAATATTGTTGTTTTTATTATGATTATTATTATAATAATTATTGTATCATTATTATTATTATTATTATTATTATTATTATTATTATTATTATTATTATTATTATGCTTATTATTATCGTGATTATTATTCTGTGGAGATAAAGAAAAGATAAAAAAAAAATAGAGATAAAGAAAGATAAAAATTCTCCCAAGTGAAAGAGATATGGCCATGGAAGAGGGAATAATAATAATAATATAAAAAAAAAAAAAGGGGGGAAGGATATTGAGTTGAAAGTCGATACCTGATACTGAAAGATGGAAAATAAATATTTTCTTCCACAAAACCAAACAGATTGTCTATGAAAATTCTTTAATGAAAGAGATGTTTGGCCCTAAAAAGGGCCTAGATATTGCTGTTATGAAGATCATTCGTGGATGACTTCTTAGGCACGCTCGCCACGGATGCGACGAGCCAGTTGGATGTCCTTTGGCATGATAGTCACGCGCTTGGCATGGATGGCGCACAGGTTGGTATCCTCAAACAGACCCACGAGGTAAGCCTCGGAAGCTTCCTGGAGAGCCATGACAGCAGAGGACTGGAAGCGGAGGTCAGTCTTGAAATCCTGAGCAATTTCACGCACCAGGCGCTGGAAAGGCAGTTTCCTGATAAGCAGCTCAGTGCTCTTCTGATAACGGCGGATCTCACGGAGAGCAACGGTTCCAGGCCTGTAACGGTGGGGTTTCTTGACACCTCCAGTGGCTGGAGCAGACTTGCGAGCTGCCTTTGTAGCAAGCTGCTTGCGGGGCGCCTTGCCACCAGTGGACTTGCGAGCCGTTTGCTTGGTACGTGCCATAGTTGTGGTAACAACAACTCACAACGAACACTCAGCTGAGTCTGCCCGCGCTTCCCACAAAATCCCTTTATATATGAATCGGGTGGGCCCGACGACTCCAACCCTGCCTTGTGATTGGTCAGAAACGTCCAGTGAGGCTCATCGCCCACGCAGTCACCGCATGAAAGATGTGATCATTATTGTTAGTCTAATTCATTTTGTTCTTATTCTTATTCTTATTCTTATTCTTTCTTCCCTCATTCATAACAAATCTTGGAAAATATACAGCAGAACTGACATGTCATTTAAAATTCTAAGACAATTAGCAAGAAAGTTGTGATATTCTTATTTTTTTCATTCTTTTTATTCTATTTTTTTCTTATTCTTGTCATAATTAATATTGTTATCTTTATTATTTTCATTTTTTTTTATTATTCTTCCTTATCTTATTCTTATTTATCCTACTTTTAGAGAGATGAGGCTTGTGCGGTCACCCATCCAAGTTCTGCCCGGACCCCCTGCTTAACCTTGCTGATCCCGCCGTCAGCTGATTGGTCAAGAGCGGAGAACAAGGTGTTGGGAGGGCTTATTTCTCTTATTCTTATTCTTTCCTGTATTGTTGTTGCATTGTTGTGCTGAAAATGTTGGAAAATATGCACTAAAATTAACCCTTCATTCATAATTCTACGACAATTAGCAAGAGAGATATATTATTACTTTTTTCCCTTATTTTTGTTCTTTTTATTCTTAATCTTCTTTTTTTTATTATAGTTGTTATTGTTATTTTATTATTTTCGTTTTTCGTTCATTCTCCTCATTCTTATTGCTATTTTTTTCTATTCTCAGAGAGATGAGGCTTTTGTGGTCACCCATCCAAGTTCTTCCCGGACCCCCTGCTTAACTGCGCTGATCCCGCCGTTAGCTAATTGGCCAAGACCGGAGAACTAGGTGTTGGGAGGCCTTCTTTCTATTATTCTTATTCTTTCTTCCCCCATTCATATCGTTGTATTGGAAATGTTGGAAAATATACAAAAGAATTCACCCTTCTATGACAATTAGGAAGAAAGACATGGGATGCTTTCTTTCTTTTTTTTTATATTCCTTTATTGTAATTTTTCTTATTCTTGTTATAATAATTCTTACTGTTATCTTTATTACTTAAAATTTTCGTTCATTCTCCCTATTCTTATTCTTATTTTTTTTATTTATTTATTTTTTTTCAGACAGATGAGGCTTGTGTAGTCACCCATCCAAGTATTGCCCGAAACCCCTGCGTAATCTCGACGATTTCATTTGACAATACCTATTTACTTATTTATTTATTATTATATTTATTAAAAAAAAAAAAGAAGAAAAGAAGATGAAGAATAAGGTATGTAATCGAAATACTCTCTCTATACTGTAGCAATAGTTTAGCTGGATGTACTTGTATTGTGTCAAAAATACTTGCAATATCTGCAATTGTAACCTGCAGTGTCGGCATAATGCATAATTAAGCAATGAAAAGAAAAATTAATAAAAGAATAAATGAAAAAAAGAAAGAAAAAAAGATACAATTAACAATTAAATATATTAGCTACCCCTCTACGTTTCTTTATCACTGCAGAAAAATGGAAACATTTTAACGTAGACTTGTCAAAATTCAACTGAAATTAAGGGTTAAATAAGGATTGTCACCCCTTCCCCAGAGGATATTCATTGTCTTTTAATATATATATATATATATATATATATATATATATATATATATATATATATATATATATATATATATATATATATATATATATATATATATATATATATATATATATATATATATATATATTCTTTTTATTTAAAGTCTTATTTAGAGAGAGAGAGAGAGAGAGAGAGAGGTAACGTCCTTGAGGATAGCAGCTCGTCTACGCTCCGCTCAGTGATCAGCGTTAGAATGTAATTCCTCATTTCTTTAAAAAAAAAAAAAAAAAAAAAAAAAACAGAAACTTTATTTAGGGGGCTTGCTGGAAACAAACTACAATGGAGGAAAGAACAATATGTCTGCTATATGACCCACCCAGTTAAATTTTCAAGAAGCAAACGCAAGTTGGAAAATACGAGGAAGATAAATTTTCATTTATATACGTTTTATGGTAATTTCTGCCACGCCTTCCTCTATTCATCAAACGTCACTGACACTTATTCCCTTTATTTTTTACTTTACAGAATCTTTTGTAGGGCAAGACTCTAGAGGATATGTGCTTTCATAAATTCTATAATGCTTTGCTTATCATAGAGACATAAAAAAAAAAAATAATAATAATAAAAATAAATAAATTAATTAATTTAAAAAATCAAAATAAATAGATATATAAATTAATTAATCAATCAAATAAATTTCTATGCTTCACCTTTATAGCATTCGTATGAATGTCAAAACAAAACAAAAAATATAAATATAAATAATAATATGAAAAAAAAAAATTACTAAATATATGAAAAATAGCATTACTACTACTACTACTACTACTACTACTACTGCTACTACTACTACTATTTTTTTTTTTTTTTTTATGTAGGAAGGACACTGGCCAAGGGCAACAAAAATGTAATAAAAAAAATGCCCACTGAAATGCCAGTCCCATACAGGGGTCAAAGCAGTGGTCAAAAAATGATGAATAAGTGTCTTGAAACCTCCCTCTTGAAGGAATTCAAGTCATAGGAAGGTGGAAATACGGAAGCAGGCAGGGAGTTCCAGAGTTTACCAGAGAAAGGGATGAATGATTGAGAATACTAGTTAACTCTTGCGTTAGAGAAGTGGACAGAATAGAGGTGAGAGAAAGAAGAAAGTCTTGTGCAGCGAGGCCACGGAAGGAGGGGAGGCATGCAGTTAGCAAGATCAGAAGAGCAGTTAGCATGAAAATAGCGGTAGAAGACAGCTAGATATGCAACATTGCGGCGGTGAGAGAGAAGCTGAAGACAGTCAGTTAGAGGAGAGGAGTTGATGAGACGAAAAGCTTTTGATTCCACCCTGTCTAGAAAAGCAGTATGAGTGGAACCCCCCTCAGACATGTGAAGCATACTCCATACATGGACGGATAAGGCCCTTGTACAGAGTTAGCAGCTGGGGGGGTGAGAAAAACTGGCGGAGACGTCTCAGAACACCTAACTTCATAAAAGCTGTTTTAGCTAGAGATGAGATGTGAAGTTTCCAGTTCAGATTATAAGTAAAGGACAGACCGAGGATGTTCAATGTAGAAGAGGGGGACAGTTGAGTGTCATTGAAGAAGAGGGGATAGTTGTCTGGAAGGTTGTGTCGAGTTGATAGATGGAGGAATTGATTTTTTGAGGCATTGAACAATATCAAGTTTGTTCTGCCCCAATGAGAAATTTTAGAAAGATCAGAAGTCAGGCGTTCTGTGGCTTCCCTGCGTGATATGTTTACCTCCTGAAGGGTTGGACGTCTATGAAAAGACGTGGAAAAGTGCAGGGTGGTATCTTCAGCGTAGGAGTGGATAGGACAAGAAGTTTGGTTTAGAAGATCATTAATGAATAATAAGAAGAGAGTGGGTGACAGGACAGAACCCTGAGGAACACCACTGTTAATTGATTTAGGAGAAGAACAGTGACCGTCTACCACAGCAGCAATAGAACGGTCAAAAAGGAAACTTGAGATGAAGTAAACAGAGAGAAGGATAGAAACCGTAGGAGGGTAGTTTGGAAATCAAAGCTTTGTGCCAGACTCTATCAAAAGCTTTTGATAATTATGTCCAAGGCAACAGCAAAAGTTTCACCAAAATCTCTAAAAGAGGATGACCAAGACTCAGTAAGGAAAGCCAGAAGATCACCAGTAGAGCGGCCTTGACGGAACCCATACTGGCGATCAGATAGAAGGTTGTGGAGT
>NC_087167.1:24002771-24010271 GCF_035594125.1 Scylla paramamosain
TATAACACGTTAAAAAAAAAAATAAATAAATAAATAAAAAACATAAAAAAAAGATGTCCCTCCTAATTCAAATTGCGCCTGGGTCAAGCCCCAGTGACTATTTCTCCTACTACAATTCCCTTCTTATCACCCCCCTATTCTTCCCACTATCCCCACTTCTCCCTCCCCATCTTTTCTCTCTTTGTTATGTTATGTTATTTTGAGGCACATTCGTGAGCTTCCTGTTAGACCGTTCGGACGTCGTACTAGCAGCTCTCATCACCATGACTGGCCGCGGCAAGGGAGGCAAGGGTCTTGGAAAGGGAGGCGCCAAGCGTCACCGTAAGGTTCTGCGTGATAACATCCAGGGAATCACCAAGCCTGCTATCCGTCGTCTAGCTCGCCGAGGTGGCGTCAAGCGCATCTCTGGTCTCATCTACGAGGAGACTCGTGGGGTGCTCAAGGTGTTCCTTGAGAACGTTATCAGGGATGCTGTCACCTATACCGAGCACGCCAAGCGTAAGACCGTTACTGCCATGGACGTTGTCTACGCCCTCAAGCGTCAGGGCCGTACCCTGTACGGATTTGGTGGTTAAATCGCTCCATTATTGAGATGGTGCCAGCTATTCAGCTTGCATTATCATCATTGAATAACATCATCTCCCGGACCTTTTTAAGGTCCACAAACATGAAAAGAAAGAAGGACCATAGACTACTATTATTACTACTACTTTCTCATAACCATGTTCACTATCACTATCTGAGCTAAGAAAAGAAACCATTATTAATTATAACCATCTTTCTCACTTCATCAGGTCTTCTCCAAGTATTATTATTATTATCATTATTATTATTATTATTATTATTATTATTATTATCATTATTATTATTATTATTATTATTATTATTATTATTATTATTATTATTATTATTATTATTATCATTGACTTATTTCAATGATCACGCCCCTCATCGTTCTCAGTTTCTCATAAAACAAAATATACATTGAGATGAAAAAGACGCTCAACATATCACAATAGGCAACACATCTAATCAACTCTCCACTGTGACACACAGCAGGTACATTAGTAGAAATATAGTATACACTACTTGCTTATTATTGATATACCAGTATAGTCTACACAACTCTCTAGATGTTTGAACGTGTGGCTCCGAAGAGGAGCCGGATTGATGGTGATATTGGCTGAAGGGGAGGGAGGCCCTTTATTTACTTCTTCTCAGTCTTCTTGGGAAGGAGCACGGCCTGAATGTTGGGCAGCACGCCACCCTGTGCAATGGTGACTCCGGAGAGGAGCTTGTTAAGTTCCTCGTCGTTGCGGATGGCCAGCTGCAGGTGACGTGGGATGATGCGAGTCTTCTTGTTGTCACGGGCGGCATTGCCGGCAAGCTCAAGGACTTCAGCAGCCAGGTACTCCATAACTGCCGCAAGGTACACGGGGGCACCAGCACCCACGCGCTCGGCGTAGTTGCCTTTCCTTAGAAGGCGATGAATCCTGCCGACCGGGAACTGGAGTCCAGCACGACTGGAACGGGACTTTGACTTTCCCTTCACCTTTCCTCCCTTGCCGCGTCCAGACATGATAATGGATGTTGTGGTAGTAGTAGTAGTAGTAGTAGTTGTTGTTGTTGGTGATAAATGAGGAGCGCGAGTACTCTAACCTCGTCGGTAGCTCTGCGAGCAAGTAGTGAATTTTGGGAAAAACGGCTATATATACGCGAGATCAGATCGGCCCAGAGCGCGTCTGGACCAATCAGGACGCTCGCTGAGGTGGCGACTCCTGATCCTGAGTAGGCACGCTAATATATATACCACTTTTCAACTGAGAAAACGCACACTCGTTCTCACAGCAGTACGGCGACACTATGCCTCCCAAAGCATCAGGAAAGGCTGCCAAGAAAGCTGGCAAGGCACAGAAGGCCATTGCCAAGGGCGACAAGAAGAAGAAGCGCAGGAGGAAGGAGAGCTACTCCATCTACATCTACAAGGTGCTCAAGCAAGTCCACCCAGACACTGGCGTGTCCTCCAAGGCCATGTCAATCATGAACTCGTTCGTGAATGACATTTTCGAGCGCATCGCTGCCGAGGCATCCCGCCTGGCACACTATAACAAGCGCTCCACCATCACCAGCCGGGAAATCCAGACCGCTGTCCGTCTTCTTCTGCCTGGTGAACTGGCAAAACACGCTGTTTCTGAAGGCACCAAGGCTGTTACCAAGTATACCTCCTCCAAGTAAACAGGCGGCCAGTATACTGCTGCCAGTATAAAATAATACCCGGCTCCATTGGAGCCACACTTGAAAAGGAAAAAAGATACGATATAGACAAATGCATTATTATTATAATTATTGTTATTATTATTAATATTATTATTATTATTATTTTTATTATTATTATTATTATTATTATTATTATTATTATTATTATTATCATTATTAATAATATTAATATTGTTGTTTTTATTATGATTATTATTATAATAATTATTGTATCATTATTATTATTATTATTATTATTATTATTATTATTATTATTATTATTATTATTATTATGCTTATTATTATCGTGATTATTATTCTGTGGAGATAAAGAAAAGATAAAAAAAAAATAGAGATAAAGAAAGATAAAAATTCTCCCAAGTGAAAGAGATATGGCCATGGAAGAGGGAATAATAATAATAATATAAAAAAAAAAAAAGGGGGGAAGGATATTGAGTTGAAAGTCGATACCTGATACTGAAAGATGGAAAATAAATATTTTCTTCCACAAAACCAAACAGATTGTCTATGAAAATTCTTTAATGAAAGAGATGTTTGGCCCTAAAAAGGGCCTAGATATTGCTGTTATGAAGATCATTCGTGGATGACTTCTTAGGCACGCTCGCCACGGATGCGACGAGCCAGTTGGATGTCCTTTGGCATGATAGTCACGCGCTTGGCATGGATGGCGCACAGGTTGGTATCCTCAAACAGACCCACGAGGTAAGCCTCGGAAGCTTCCTGGAGAGCCATGACAGCAGAGGACTGGAAGCGGAGGTCAGTCTTGAAATCCTGAGCAATTTCACGCACCAGGCGCTGGAAAGGCAGTTTCCTGATAAGCAGCTCAGTGCTCTTCTGATAACGGCGGATCTCACGGAGAGCAACGGTTCCAGGCCTGTAACGGTGGGGTTTCTTGACACCTCCAGTGGCTGGAGCAGACTTGCGAGCTGCCTTTGTAGCAAGCTGCTTGCGGGGCGCCTTGCCACCAGTGGACTTGCGAGCCGTTTGCTTGGTACGTGCCATAGTTGTGGTAACAACAACTCACAACGAACACTCAGCTGAGTCTGCCCGCGCTTCCCACAAAATCCCTTTATATATGAATCGGGTGGGCCCGACGACTCCAACCCTGCCTTGTGATTGGTCAGAAACGTCCAGTGAGGCTCATCGCCCACGCAGTCACCGCATGAAAGATGTGATCATTATTGTTAGTCTAATTCATTTTGTTCTTATTCTTATTCTTATTCTTATTCTTTCTTCCCTCATTCATAACAAATCTTGGAAAATATACAGCAGAACTGACATGTCATTTAAAATTCTAAGACAATTAGCAAGAAAGTTGTGATATTCTTATTTTTTTCATTCTTTTTATTCTATTTTTTTCTTATTCTTGTCATAATTAATATTGTTATCTTTATTATTTTCATTTTTTTTTATTATTCTTCCTTATCTTATTCTTATTTATCCTACTTTTAGAGAGATGAGGCTTGTGCGGTCACCCATCCAAGTTCTGCCCGGACCCCCTGCTTAACCTTGCTGATCCCGCCGTCAGCTGATTGGTCAAGAGCGGAGAACAAGGTGTTGGGAGGGCTTATTTCTCTTATTCTTATTCTTTCCTGTATTGTTGTTGCATTGTTGTGCTGAAAATGTTGGAAAATATGCACTAAAATTAACCCTTCATTCATAATTCTACGACAATTAGCAAGAGAGATATATTATTACTTTTTTCCCTTATTTTTGTTCTTTTTATTCTTAATCTTCTTTTTTTTATTATAGTTGTTATTGTTATTTTATTATTTTCGTTTTTCGTTCATTCTCCTCATTCTTATTGCTATTTTTTTCTATTCTCAGAGAGATGAGGCTTTTGTGGTCACCCATCCAAGTTCTTCCCGGACCCCCTGCTTAACTGCGCTGATCCCGCCGTTAGCTAATTGGCCAAGACCGGAGAACTAGGTGTTGGGAGGCCTTCTTTCTATTATTCTTATTCTTTCTTCCCCCATTCATATCGTTGTATTGGAAATGTTGGAAAATATACAAAAGAATTCACCCTTCTATGACAATTAGGAAGAAAGACATGGGATGCTTTCTTTCTTTTTTTTTATATTCCTTTATTGTAATTTTTCTTATTCTTGTTATAATAATTCTTACTGTTATCTTTATTACTTAAAATTTTCGTTCATTCTCCCTATTCTTATTCTTATTTTTTTTATTTATTTATTTTTTTTCAGACAGATGAGGCTTGTGTAGTCACCCATCCAAGTATTGCCCGAAACCCCTGCGTAATCTCGACGATTTCATTTGACAATACCTATTTACTTATTTATTTATTATTATATTTATTAAAAAAAAAAAAGAAGAAAAGAAGATGAAGAATAAGGTATGTAATCGAAATACTCTCTCTATACTGTAGCAATAGTTTAGCTGGATGTACTTGTATTGTGTCAAAAATACTTGCAATATCTGCAATTGTAACCTGCAGTGTCGGCATAATGCATAATTAAGCAATGAAAAGAAAAATTAATAAAAGAATAAATGAAAAAAAGAAAGAAAAAAAGATACAATTAACAATTAAATATATTAGCTACCCCTCTACGTTTCTTTATCACTGCAGAAAAATGGAAACATTTTAACGTAGACTTGTCAAAATTCAACTGAAATTAAGGGTTAAATAAGGATTGTCACCCCTTCCCCAGAGGATATTCATTGTCTTTTAATATATATATATATATATATATATATATATATATATATATATATATATATATATATATATATATATATATATATATATATATATATATATATATATATATATATATATATATATTCTTTTTATTTAAAGTCTTATTTAGAGAGAGAGAGAGAGAGAGAGAGAGGTAACGTCCTTGAGGATAGCAGCTCGTCTACGCTCCGCTCAGTGATCAGCGTTAGAATGTAATTCCTCATTTCTTTAAAAAAAAAAAAAAAAAAAAAAAAAACAGAAACTTTATTTAGGGGGCTTGCTGGAAACAAACTACAATGGAGGAAAGAACAATATGTCTGCTATATGACCCACCCAGTTAAATTTTCAAGAAGCAAACGCAAGTTGGAAAATACGAGGAAGATAAATTTTCATTTATATACGTTTTATGGTAATTTCTGCCACGCCTTCCTCTATTCATCAAACGTCACTGACACTTATTCCCTTTATTTTTTACTTTACAGAATCTTTTGTAGGGCAAGACTCTAGAGGATATGTGCTTTCATAAATTCTATAATGCTTTGCTTATCATAGAGACATAAAAAAAAAAAATAATAATAATAAAAATAAATAAATTAATTAATTTAAAAAATCAAAATAAATAGATATATAAATTAATTAATCAATCAAATAAATTTCTAT
Source organism: Scylla paramamosain (assembly GCF_035594125.1). Classification (NCBI taxonomy): domain Eukaryota; kingdom Metazoa; phylum Arthropoda; class Malacostraca; order Decapoda; family Portunidae; genus Scylla; species Scylla paramamosain. The sequence continues at coordinate 24,008,407 of NC_087167.1, forward strand.
GCTTCACCTTTATAGCATTCGTATGAATGTCAAAACAAAACAAAAAATATAAATATAAATAATAATATGAAAAAAAAAAATTACTAAATATATGAAAAATAGCATTACTACTACTACTACTACTACTACTACTACTGCTACTACTACTACTATTTTTTTTTTTTTTTTTATGTAGGAAGGACACTGGCCAAGGGCAACAAAAATGTAATAAAAAAAATGCCCACTGAAATGCCAGTCCCATACAGGGGTCAAAGCAGTGGTCAAAAAATGATGAATAAGTGTCTTGAAACCTCCCTCTTGAAGGAATTCAAGTCATAGGAAGGTGGAAATACGGAAGCAGGCAGGGAGTTCCAGAGTTTACCAGAGAAAGGGATGAATGATTGAGAATACTAGTTAACTCTTGCGTTAGAGAAGTGGACAGAATAGAGGTGAGAGAAAGAAGAAAGTCTTGTGCAGCGAGGCCACGGAAGGAGGGGAGGCATGCAGTTAGCAAGATCAGAAGAGCAGTTAGCATGAAAATAGCGGTAGAAGACAGCTAGATATGCAACATTGCGGCGGTGAGAGAGAAGCTGAAGACAGTCAGTTAGAGGAGAGGAGTTGATGAGACGAAAAGCTTTTGATTCCACCCTGTCTAGAAAAGCAGTATGAGTGGAACCCCCCTCAGACATGTGAAGCATACTCCATACATGGACGGATAAGGCCCTTGTACAGAGTTAGCAGCTGGGGGGGTGAGAAAAACTGGCGGAGACGTCTCAGAACACCTAACTTCATAAAAGCTGTTTTAGCTAGAGATGAGATGTGAAGTTTCCAGTTCAGATTATAAGTAAAGGACAGACCGAGGATGTTCAATGTAGAAGAGGGGGACAGTTGAGTGTCATTGAAGAAGAGGGGATAGTTGTCTGGAAGGTTGTGTCGAGTTGATAGATGGAGGAATTGATTTTTTGAGGCATTGAACAATATCAAGTTTGTTCTGCCCCAATGAGAAATTTTAGAAAGATCAGAAGTCAGGCGTTCTGTGGCTTCCCTGCGTGATATGTTTACCTCCTGAAGGGTTGGACGTCTATGAAAAGACGTGGAAAAGTGCAGGGTGGTATCTTCAGCGTAGGAGTGGATAGGACAAGAAGTTTGGTTTAGAAGATCATTAATGAATAATAAGAAGAGAGTGGGTGACAGGACAGAACCCTGAGGAACACCACTGTTAATTGATTTAGGAGAAGAACAGTGACCGTCTACCACAGCAGCAATAGAACGGTCAAAAAGGAAACTTGAGATGAAGTAAACAGAGAGAAGGATAGAAACCGTAGGAGGGTAGTTTGGAAATCAAAGCTTTGTGCCAGACTCTATCAAAAGCTTTTGATAATTATGTCCAAGGCAACAGCAAAAGTTTCACCAAAATCTCTAAAAGAGGATGACCAAGACTCAGTAAGGAAAGCCAGAAGATCACCAGTAGAGCGGCCTTGACGGAACCCATACTGGCGATCAGATAGAAGGTTGTGGAGTGATAGATGTTTAAGAATCTTCCTGTTGAAGATAGATTCAAAAACTTTAGATAGGCAGGAAATTAAAGCAATAGGATGGTAGTTTGAGGGATTAGAACGGTCACCCTTTTTAGGAACAGGTTGAATGTAAGTAAACTTCCAGCAAGAAGGAAAGGTAGTGTTGACAGACAGAGCTGAAAGAATTTGAATAGGCAAGGTGCAAGCATGGAGGCATTGTTTCGGAGAACAATAGGAGGGACCCCATCCGGTCCATAAGCCTTCCGAGGGTTTAGGCCAGCGAGGGCATGGAAAACATCATTGCGAAGAATTTTAATAGGTGGCATGAAGTTGTCAGAGGGTGGAGGAGAGGGAGGAACAAGCCCAGAA
>NC_087167.1:24015271-24020271 GCF_035594125.1 Scylla paramamosain
GATAATGGATGTTGTGGTAGTAGTAGTAGTAGTAGTAGTTGTTGTTGTTGGTGATAAATGAGGAGCGCGAGTACTCTAACCTCGTCGGTAGCTCTGCGAGCAAGTAGTGAATTTTGGGAAAAACGGCTATATATACGCGAGATCAGATCGGCCCAGAGCGCGTCTGGACCAATCAGGACGCTCGCTGAGGTGGCGACTCCTGATCCTGAGTAGGCACGCTAATATATATACCACTTTTCAACTGAGAAAACGCACACTCGTTCTCACAGCAGTACGGCGACACTATGCCTCCCAAAGCATCAGGAAAGGCTGCCAAGAAAGCTGGCAAGGCACAGAAGGCCATTGCCAAGGGCGACAAGAAGAAGAAGCGCAGGAGGAAGGAGAGCTACTCCATCTACATCTACAAGGTGCTCAAGCAAGTCCACCCAGACACTGGCGTGTCCTCCAAGGCCATGTCAATCATGAACTCGTTCGTGAATGACATTTTCGAGCGCATCGCTGCCGAGGCATCCCGCCTGGCACACTATAACAAGCGCTCCACCATCACCAGCCGGGAAATCCAGACCGCTGTCCGTCTTCTTCTGCCTGGTGAACTGGCAAAACACGCTGTTTCTGAAGGCACCAAGGCTGTTACCAAGTATACCTCCTCCAAGTAAACAGGCGGCCAGTATACTGCTGCCAGTATAAAATAATACCCGGCTCCATTGGAGCCACACTTGAAAAGGAAAAAAGATACGATATAGACAAATGCATTATTATTATAATTATTGTTATTATTATTAATATTATTATTATTATTATTTTTATTATTATTATTATTATTATTATTATTATTATTATTATTATTATTATTATCATTATTAATAATATTAATATTGTTGTTTTTATTATGATTATTATTATAATAATTATTGTATCATTATTATTATTATTATTATTATTATTATTATTATTATTATTATTATTATTATTATGCTTATTATTATCGTGATTATTATTCTGTGGAGATAAAGAAAAGATAAAAAAAAAATAGAGATAAAGAAAGATAAAAATTCTCCCAAGTGAAAGAGATATGGCCATGGAAGAGGGAATAATAATAATAATATAAAAAAAAAAAAAGGGGGGAAGGATATTGAGTTGAAAGTCGATACCTGATACTGAAAGATGGAAAATAAATATTTTCTTCCACAAAACCAAACAGATTGTCTATGAAAATTCTTTAATGAAAGAGATGTTTGGCCCTAAAAAGGGCCTAGATATTGCTGTTATGAAGATCATTCGTGGATGACTTCTTAGGCACGCTCGCCACGGATGCGACGAGCCAGTTGGATGTCCTTTGGCATGATAGTCACGCGCTTGGCATGGATGGCGCACAGGTTGGTATCCTCAAACAGACCCACGAGGTAAGCCTCGGAAGCTTCCTGGAGAGCCATGACAGCAGAGGACTGGAAGCGGAGGTCAGTCTTGAAATCCTGAGCAATTTCACGCACCAGGCGCTGGAAAGGCAGTTTCCTGATAAGCAGCTCAGTGCTCTTCTGATAACGGCGGATCTCACGGAGAGCAACGGTTCCAGGCCTGTAACGGTGGGGTTTCTTGACACCTCCAGTGGCTGGAGCAGACTTGCGAGCTGCCTTTGTAGCAAGCTGCTTGCGGGGCGCCTTGCCACCAGTGGACTTGCGAGCCGTTTGCTTGGTACGTGCCATAGTTGTGGTAACAACAACTCACAACGAACACTCAGCTGAGTCTGCCCGCGCTTCCCACAAAATCCCTTTATATATGAATCGGGTGGGCCCGACGACTCCAACCCTGCCTTGTGATTGGTCAGAAACGTCCAGTGAGGCTCATCGCCCACGCAGTCACCGCATGAAAGATGTGATCATTATTGTTAGTCTAATTCATTTTGTTCTTATTCTTATTCTTATTCTTATTCTTTCTTCCCTCATTCATAACAAATCTTGGAAAATATACAGCAGAACTGACATGTCATTTAAAATTCTAAGACAATTAGCAAGAAAGTTGTGATATTCTTATTTTTTTCATTCTTTTTATTCTATTTTTTTCTTATTCTTGTCATAATTAATATTGTTATCTTTATTATTTTCATTTTTTTTTATTATTCTTCCTTATCTTATTCTTATTTATCCTACTTTTAGAGAGATGAGGCTTGTGCGGTCACCCATCCAAGTTCTGCCCGGACCCCCTGCTTAACCTTGCTGATCCCGCCGTCAGCTGATTGGTCAAGAGCGGAGAACAAGGTGTTGGGAGGGCTTATTTCTCTTATTCTTATTCTTTCCTGTATTGTTGTTGCATTGTTGTGCTGAAAATGTTGGAAAATATGCACTAAAATTAACCCTTCATTCATAATTCTACGACAATTAGCAAGAGAGATATATTATTACTTTTTTCCCTTATTTTTGTTCTTTTTATTCTTAATCTTCTTTTTTTTATTATAGTTGTTATTGTTATTTTATTATTTTCGTTTTTCGTTCATTCTCCTCATTCTTATTGCTATTTTTTTCTATTCTCAGAGAGATGAGGCTTTTGTGGTCACCCATCCAAGTTCTTCCCGGACCCCCTGCTTAACTGCGCTGATCCCGCCGTTAGCTAATTGGCCAAGACCGGAGAACTAGGTGTTGGGAGGCCTTCTTTCTATTATTCTTATTCTTTCTTCCCCCATTCATATCGTTGTATTGGAAATGTTGGAAAATATACAAAAGAATTCACCCTTCTATGACAATTAGGAAGAAAGACATGGGATGCTTTCTTTCTTTTTTTTTATATTCCTTTATTGTAATTTTTCTTATTCTTGTTATAATAATTCTTACTGTTATCTTTATTACTTAAAATTTTCGTTCATTCTCCCTATTCTTATTCTTATTTTTTTTATTTATTTATTTTTTTTCAGACAGATGAGGCTTGTGTAGTCACCCATCCAAGTATTGCCCGAAACCCCTGCGTAATCTCGACGATTTCATTTGACAATACCTATTTACTTATTTATTTATTATTATATTTATTAAAAAAAAAAAAAGAAGAAAAGAAGATGAAGAATAAGGTATGTAATCGAAATACTCTCTCTATACTGTAGCAATAGTTTAGCTGGATGTACTTGTATTGTGTCAAAAATACTTGCAATATCTGCAATTGTAACCTGCAGTGTCGGCATAATGCATAATTAAGCAATGAAAAGAAAAATTAATAAAAGAATAAATGAAAAAAAGAAAGAAAAAAAGATACAATTAACAATTAAATATATTAGCTACCCCTCTACGTTTCTTTATCACTGCAGAAAAATGGAAACATTTTAACGTAGACTTGTCAAAATTCAACTGAAATTAAGGGTTAAATAAGGATTGTCACCCCTTCCCCAGAGGATATTCATTGTCTTTTAATATATATATATATATATATATATATATATATATATATATATATATATATATATATATATATATATATATATATATATATATATATATATATATATATATATATATATATATATATATATATATATTCTTTTTATTTAAAGTCTTATTTAGAGAGAGAGAGAGAGAGAGAGAGAGGTAACGTCCTTGAGGATAGCAGCTCGTCTACGCTCCGCTCAGTGATCAGCGTTAGAATGTAATTCCTCATTTCTTTAAAAAAAAAAAAAAAAAAAAAAAAAACAGAAACTTTATTTAGGGGGCTTGCTGGAAACAAACTACAATGGAGGAAAGAACAATATGTCTGCTATATGACCCACCCAGTTAAATTTTCAAGAAGCAAACGCAAGTTGGAAAATACGAGGAAGATAAATTTTCATTTATATACGTTTTATGGTAATTTCTGCCACGCCTTCCTCTATTCATCAAACGTCACTGACACTTATTCCCTTTATTTTTTACTTTACAGAATCTTTTGTAGGGCAAGACTCTAGAGGATATGTGCTTTCATAAATTCTATAATGCTTTGCTTATCATAGAGACATAAAAAAAAAAAATAATAATAATAAAAATAAATAAATTAATTAATTTAAAAAATCAAAATAAATAGATATATAAATTAATTAATCAATCAAATAAATTTCTATGCTTCACCTTTATAGCATTCGTATGAATGTCAAAACAAAACAAAAAATATAAATATAAATAATAATATGAAAAAAAAAAATTACTAAATATATGAAAAATAGCATTACTACTACTACTACTACTACTACTACTACTGCTACTACTACTACTATTTTTTTTTTTTTTTTTATGTAGGAAGGACACTGGCCAAGGGCAACAAAAATGTAATAAAAAAAATGCCCACTGAAATGCCAGTCCCATACAGGGGTCAAAGCAGTGGTCAAAAAATGATGAATAAGTGTCTTGAAACCTCCCTCTTGAAGGAATTCAAGTCATAGGAAGGTGGAAATACGGAAGCAGGCAGGGAGTTCCAGAGTTTACCAGAGAAAGGGATGAATGATTGAGAATACTAGTTAACTCTTGCGTTAGAGAAGTGGACAGAATAGAGGTGAGAGAAAGAAGAAAGTCTTGTGCAGCGAGGCCACGGAAGGAGGGGAGGCATGCAGTTAGCAAGATCAGAAGAGCAGTTAGCATGAAAATAGCGGTAGAAGACAGCTAGATATGCAACATTGCGGCGGTGAGAGAGAAGCTGAAGACAGTCAGTTAGAGGAGAGGAGTTGATGAGACGAAAAGCTTTTGATTCCACCCTGTCTAGAAAAGCAGTATGAGTGGAACCCCCCTCAGACATGTGAAGCATACTCCATACATGGACGGATAAGGCCCTTGTACAGAGTTAGCAGCTGGGGGGGTGAGAAAAACTGGCGGAGACGTCTCAGAACACCTAACTTCATAAAAGCTGTTTTAGCTAGAGATGAGATGTGAAGTTTCCAGTTCAGATTATAAGTAAAGGACAGACCGAGGATGTTCAATGTAGAAGAGGGGGACAGTTGAGTGTCATTGAAGAAGAGGGGATAGTTGTCTGGAAGGTTGTGTCGAGTTGATAGATGG
>NC_087167.1:24025271-24032771 GCF_035594125.1 Scylla paramamosain
ATCACTATCTGAGCTAAGAAAAGAAACCATTATTAATTATAACCATCTTTCTCACTTCATCAGGTCTTCTCCAAGTATTATTATTATTATCATTATTATTATTATTATTATTATTATTATTATTATCATTATTATTATTATTATTATTATTATTATTATTATTATTATTATTATTATTATCATTGACTTATTTCAATGATCACGCCCCTCATCGTTCTCAGTTTCTCATAAAACAAAATATACATTGAGATGAAAAAGACGCTCAACATATCACAATAGGCAACACATCTAATCAACTCTCCACTGTGACACACAGCAGGTACATTAGTAGAAATATAGTATACATATTTATTCTCGGTCACTTGCGTGCCTGACTAAATAATAATAATAATAATAACAAATAACTAACTCGAAAATAAATACACTACTTGCTTATTATTGATATACCAGTATAGTCTACACAACTCTCTAGATGTTTGAACGTGTGGCTCCGAAGAGGAGCCGGATTGATGGTGATATTGGCTGAAGGGGAGGGAGGCCCTTTATTTACTTCTTCTCAGTCTTCTTGGGAAGGAGCACGGCCTGAATGTTGGGCAGCACGCCACCCTGTGCAATGGTGACTCCGGAGAGGAGCTTGTTAAGTTCCTCGTCGTTGCGGATGGCCAGCTGCAGGTGACGTGGGATGATGCGAGTCTTCTTGTTGTCACGGGCGGCATTGCCGGCAAGCTCAAGGACTTCAGCAGCCAGGTACTCCATAACTGCCGCAAGGTACACGGGGGCACCAGCACCCACGCGCTCGGCGTAGTTGCCTTTCCTTAGAAGGCGATGAATCCTGCCGACCGGGAACTGGAGTCCAGCACGACTGGAACGGGACTTTGACTTTCCCTTCACCTTTCCTCCCTTGCCGCGTCCAGACATGATAATGGATGTTGTGGTAGTAGTAGTAGTAGTAGTAGTTGTTGTTGTTGGTGATAAATGAGGAGCGCGAGTACTCTAACCTCGTCGGTAGCTCTGCGAGCAAGTAGTGAATTTTGGGAAAAACGGCTATATATACGCGAGATCAGATCGGCCCAGAGCGCGTCTGGACCAATCAGGACGCTCGCTGAGGTGGCGACTCCTGATCCTGAGTAGGCACGCTAATATATATACCACTTTTCAACTGAGAAAACGCACACTCGTTCTCACAGCAGTACGGCGACACTATGCCTCCCAAAGCATCAGGAAAGGCTGCCAAGAAAGCTGGCAAGGCACAGAAGGCCATTGCCAAGGGCGACAAGAAGAAGAAGCGCAGGAGGAAGGAGAGCTACTCCATCTACATCTACAAGGTGCTCAAGCAAGTCCACCCAGACACTGGCGTGTCCTCCAAGGCCATGTCAATCATGAACTCGTTCGTGAATGACATTTTCGAGCGCATCGCTGCCGAGGCATCCCGCCTGGCACACTATAACAAGCGCTCCACCATCACCAGCCGGGAAATCCAGACCGCTGTCCGTCTTCTTCTGCCTGGTGAACTGGCAAAACACGCTGTTTCTGAAGGCACCAAGGCTGTTACCAAGTATACCTCCTCCAAGTAAACAGGCGGCCAGTATACTGCTGCCAGTATAAAATAATACCCGGCTCCATTGGAGCCACACTTGAAAAGGAAAAAAGATACGATATAGACAAATGCATTATTATTATAATTATTGTTATTATTATTAATATTATTATTATTATTATTTTTATTATTATTATTATTATTATTATTATTATTATTATTATTATTATTATCATTATTAATAATATTAATATTGTTGTTTTTATTATGATTATTATTATAATAATTATTGTATCATTATTATTATTATTATTATTATTATTATTATTATTATTATGCTTATTATTATCGTGATTATTATTCTGTGGAGATAAAGAAAAGATAAAAAAAAAATAGAGATAAAGAAAGATAAAAATTCTCCCAAGTGAAAGAGATATGGCCATGGAAGAGGGAATAATAATAATAATATAAAAAAAAAAAAAGGGGGGAAGGATATTGAGTTGAAAGTCGATACCTGATACTGAAAGATGGAAAATAAATATTTTCTTCCACAAAACCAAACAGATTGTCTATGAAAATTCTTTAATGAAAGAGATGTTTGGCCCTAAAAAGGGCCTAGATATTGCTGTTATGAAGATCATTCGTGGATGACTTCTTAGGCACGCTCGCCACGGATGCGACGAGCCAGTTGGATGTCCTTTGGCATGATAGTCACGCGCTTGGCATGGATGGCGCACAGGTTGGTATCCTCAAACAGACCCACGAGGTAAGCCTCGGAAGCTTCCTGGAGAGCCATGACAGCAGAGGACTGGAAGCGGAGGTCAGTCTTGAAATCCTGAGCAATTTCACGCACCAGGCGCTGGAAAGGCAGTTTCCTGATAAGCAGCTCAGTGCTCTTCTGATAACGGCGGATCTCACGGAGAGCAACGGTTCCAGGCCTGTAACGGTGGGGTTTCTTGACACCTCCAGTGGCTGGAGCAGACTTGCGAGCTGCCTTTGTAGCAAGCTGCTTGCGGGGCGCCTTGCCACCAGTGGACTTGCGAGCCGTTTGCTTGGTACGTGCCATAGTTGTGGTAACAACAACTCACAACGAACACTCAGCTGAGTCTGCCCGCGCTTCCCACAAAATCCCTTTATATATGAATCGGGTGGGCCCGACGACTCCAACCCTGCCTTGTGATTGGTCAGAAACGTCCAGTGAGGCTCATCGCCCACGCAGTCACCGCATGAAAGATGTGATCATTATTGTTAGTCTAATTCATTTTGTTCTTATTCTTATTCTTATTCTTATTCTTTCTTCCCTCATTCATAACAAATCTTGGAAAATATACAGCAGAACTGACATGTCATTTAAAATTCTAAGACAATTAGCAAGAAAGTTGTGATATTCTTATTTTTTTCATTCTTTTTATTCTATTTTTTTCTTATTCTTGTCATAATTAATATTGTTATCTTTATTATTTTCATTTTTTTTTATTATTCTTCCTTATCTTATTCTTATTTATCCTACTTTTAGAGAGATGAGGCTTGTGCGGTCACCCATCCAAGTTCTGCCCGGACCCCCTGCTTAACCTTGCTGATCCCGCCGTCAGCTGATTGGTCAAGAGCGGAGAACAAGGTGTTGGGAGGGCTTATTTCTCTTATTCTTATTCTTTCCTGTATTGTTGTTGCATTGTTGTGCTGAAAATGTTGGAAAATATGCACTAAAATTAACCCTTCATTCATAATTCTACGACAATTAGCAAGAGAGATATATTATTACTTTTTTCCCTTATTTTTGTTCTTTTTATTCTTAATCTTCTTTTTTTTATTATAGTTGTTATTGTTATTTTATTATTTTCGTTTTTCGTTCATTCTCCTCATTCTTATTGCTATTTTTTTCTATTCTCAGAGAGATGAGGCTTTTGTGGTCACCCATCCAAGTTCTTCCCGGACCCCCTGCTTAACTGCGCTGATCCCGCCGTTAGCTAATTGGCCAAGACCGGAGAACTAGGTGTTGGGAGGCCTTCTTTCTATTATTCTTATTCTTTCTTCCCCCATTCATATCGTTGTATTGGAAATGTTGGAAAATATACAAAAGAATTCACCCTTCTATGACAATTAGGAAGAAAGACATGGGATGCTTTCTTTCTTTTTTTTTATATTCCTTTATTGTAATTTTTCTTATTCTTGTTATAATAATTCTTACTGTTATCTTTATTACTTAAAATTTTCGTTCATTCTCCCTATTCTTATTCTTATTTTTTTTATTTATTTATTTTTTTTCAGACAGATGAGGCTTGTGTAGTCACCCATCCAAGTATTGCCCGAAACCCCTGCGTAATCTCGACGATTTCATTTGACAATACCTATTTACTTATTTATTTATTATTATATTTATTAAAAAAAAAAAAGAAGAAAAGAAGATGAAGAATAAGGTATGTAATCGAAATACTCTCTCTATACTGTAGCAATAGTTTAGCTGGATGTACTTGTATTGTGTCAAAAATACTTGCAATATCTGCAATTGTAACCTGCAGTGTCGGCATAATGCATAATTAAGCAATGAAAAGAAAAATTAATAAAAGAATAAATGAAAAAAAGAAAGAAAAAAAGATACAATTAACAATTAAATATATTAGCTACCCCTCTACGTTTCTTTATCACTGCAGAAAAATGGAAACATTTTAACGTAGACTTGTCAAAATTCAACTGAAATTAAGGGTTAAATAAGGATTGTCACCCCTTCCCCAGAGGATATTCATTGTCTTTTAATATATATATATATATATATATATATATATATATATATATATATATATATATATATATATATATATATATATATATATATATATATATATATATATATATATATATATTCTTTTTATTTAAAGTCTTATTTAGAGAGAGAGAGAGAGAGAGAGAGAGGTAACGTCCTTGAGGATAGCAGCTCGTCTACGCTCCGCTCAGTGATCAGCGTTAGAATGTAATTCCTCATTTCTTTAAAAAAAAAAAAAAAAAAAAAAAAACAGAAACTTTATTTAGGGGGCTTGCTGGAAACAAACTACAATGGAGGAAAGAACAATATGTCTGCTATATGACCCACCCAGTTAAATTTTCAAGAAGCAAACGCAAGTTGGAAAATACGAGGAAGATAAATTTTCATTTATATACGTTTTATGGTAATTTCTGCCACGCCTTCCTCTATTCATCAAACGTCACTGACACTTATTCCCTTTATTTTTTACTTTACAGAATCTTTTGTAGGGCAAGACTCTAGAGGATATGTGCTTTCATAAATTCTATAATGCTTTGCTTATCATAGAGACATAAAAAAAAAAAATAATAATAATAAAAATAAATAAATTAATTAATTTAAAAAATCAAAATAAATAGATATATAAATTAATTAATCAATCAAATAAATTTCTATGCTTCACCTTTATAGCATTCGTATGAATGTCAAAACAAAACAAAAAATATAAATATAAATAATAATATGAAAAAAAAAAATTACTAAATATATGAAAAATAGCATTACTACTACTACTACTACTACTACTACTACTGCTACTACTACTACTATTTTTTTTTTTTTTTTTATGTAGGAAGGACACTGGCCAAGGGCAACAAAAATGTAATAAAAAAAATGCCCACTGAAATGCCAGTCCCATACAGGGGTCAAAGCAGTGGTCAAAAAATGATGAATAAGTGTCTTGAAACCTCCCTCTTGAAGGAATTCAAGTCATAGGAAGGTGGAAATACGGAAGCAGGCAGGGAGTTCCAGAGTTTACCAGAGAAAGGGATGAATGATTGAGAATACTAGTTAACTCTTGCGTTAGAGAAGTGGACAGAATAGAGGTGAGAGAAAGAAGAAAGTCTTGTGCAGCGAGGCCACGGAAGGAGGGGAGGCATGCAGTTAGCAAGATCAGAAGAGCAGTTAGCATGAAAATAGCGGTAGAAGACAGCTAGATATGCAACATTGCGGCGGTGAGAGAGAAGCTGAAGACAGTCAGTTAGAGGAGAGGAGTTGATGAGACGAAAAGCTTTTGATTCCACCCTGTCTAGAAAAGCAGTATGAGTGGAACCCCCCTCAGACATGTGAAGCATACTCCATACATGGACGGATAAGGCCCTTGTACAGAGTTAGCAGCTGGGGGGGTGAGAAAAACTGGCGGAGACGTCTCAGAACACCTAACTTCATAAAAGCTGTTTTAGCTAGAGATGAGATGTGAAGTTTCCAGTTCAGATTATAAGTAAAGGACAGACCGAGGATGTTCAATGTAGAAGAGGGGGACAGTTGAGTGTCATTGAAGAAGAGGGGATAGTTGTCTGGAAGGTTGTGTCGAGTTGATAGATGGAGGAATTGATTTTTTGAGGCATTGAACAATATCAAGTTTGTTCTGCCCCAATGAGAAATTTTAGAAAGATCAGAAGTCAGGCGTTCTGTGGCTTCCCTGCGTGATATGTTTACCTCCTGAAGGGTTGGACGTCTATGAAAAGACGTGGAAAAGTGCAGGGTGGTATCTTCAGCGTAGGAGTGGATAGGACAAGAAGTTTGGTTTAGAAGATCATTAATGAATAATAAGAAGAGAGTGGGTGACAGGACAGAACCCTGAGGAACACCACTGTTAATTGATTTAGGAGAAGAACAGTGACCGTCTACCACAGCAGCAATAGAACGGTCAAAAAGGAAACTTGAGATGAAGTAAACAGAGAGAAGGATAGAAACCGTAGGAGGGTAGTTTGGAAATCAAAGCTTTGTGCCAGACTCTATCAAAAGCTTTTGATAATTATGTCCAAGGCAACAGCAAAAGTTTCACCAAAATCTCTAAAAGAGGATGACCAAGACTCAGTAAGGAAAGCCAGAAGATCACCAGTAGAGCGGCCTTGACGGAACCCATACTGGCGATCAGATAGAAGGTTGTGGAGTGATAGATGTTTAAGAATCTTCCTGTTGAAGATAGATTCAAAAACTTTAGATAGGCAGGAAATTAAAGCAATAGGATGGTAGTTTGAGGGATTAGAACGGTCACCCTTTTTAGGAACAGGTTGAATGTAAGTAAACTTCCAGCAAGAAGGAAAGGTAGTGTTGACAGACAGAGCTGAAAGAATTTGAATAGGCAAGGTGCAAGCATGGAGGCATTGTTTCGGAGAACAATAGGAGGGACCCCATCCGGTCCATAAGCCTTCCGAGGGTTTAGGCCAGCGAGGGCATGGAAAACATCATTGCGAAGAATTTTAATAGGTGGCATGAAGTTGTCAGAGGGTGGAGGAGAGGGAGGAACAAGCCCAGAATCGTCCAATGTAGAATTTTTAGCAAAGGTTTGAGCAAAGATTTCAGCTTTAGAAATAGATGCGATAGCAGTGGTGCCATCTGGTTGAAATAGAGTAGGGAAAGAAGAAGCAGCAAAGTTATTGGAGATACTTTTTGGCTAGATGCCAGAAATCACGAAGGGAGTTAGAGAGAGAGAGAGAGAGAGAGAGAGAGAGAGAGAGAGAGAGAGAGAGAGAGAGAGAGAGAGAGAGAGAGAGAGAGAGAGAGAGAGAATGTGTGTGTGTGTATATGTGTCGGTTGGGTTGTGAAGGATGGGAAAAACCAGCAAGCCTCGGCTCCACTGACTGATCGATACTTGAATGTAATTCAAGTAAGGCGAAGTTAGGTTAGATTAGGTCAGGTCAGGTTAAGTTAGGTTAGGTTAGGTTAATTTAGGTTAGGTTGTTAGTGTTAGTTTAGGGTAGTTTAGGTGATGTTACGTTATGTTAGGTTAGGTTAGGTTAAGTTAGGTTATGTTAGGTTAGGTTAGGCCAGCTTTGCTTAATTTAGGTTAGGTTAATTTAGGATATTATAGGTTAGGTTCATTTAGGTGAAGTTTGGTTACATTAGGTTAGGTAATGTTAATTTAAGTTAGATTAGGTTAGTCAGGTTAGGTGAAGTTAAGTTAGGTTAGGTTAGGAACAACAATAAAAAGAAAGGAGGA
>NC_087167.1:24035271-24047771 GCF_035594125.1 Scylla paramamosain
AATGGAAGATAGTTTCTGAAAATTAGAATATGAATTCAGTTGAAACATTACTTGATACTGAATGAATCTTGCGCATGCCTACAAGAAAAGAGTCAGGGGAGAAGGTATATTATCTCGGCATGCCTTAGCGCGCCGGAAAATCTTGCAACCCCTCCACCTTTATATTGAGTTTTATTCACATTTGTGCTTGTGTATGTGAATTTAGTCATAAATGTGCAGTTGCAGGGTCAACACTGAAACAGAAAACCTATGCATATGACCCGATAATGTTAAATTAAGTGAGAAAAACAGGGAAAATAGTAATTTACTACACGCACGACCGCTCTGGCTCAATATATACCGCGCGACAAAAATTTTGAGCTTCCTCAAGCCCTGGTAGCAGAAGGTTCTCCCAGCTCCTACCTCCCAGCCGCAGCCAGCCAACCAGCAGCCAGCTCCGAAGGAAGAAGGTCCGCCCTACACCGAGCCGCCGAGTCACAAGCTCCGCCTACCGGGTCCGGAAAGAACCAATAGTCACCCAGCACCGCTCCCGCTCTCACTCCTGCGTCTTTTAAAAGACCTGCAGGTGGCAAGGCGCACACACTCGCCCACGAGCTGCCGAAAAAGGAGCATCTTCGCTCCCAACGACTCTACAAAGAAAAAGGCTTTGGCCTACTAACAAAAAAGAATACCGATAGACAACCCGGCAGTCACTTCGAGGAGCCGCGGTCTTCCCTACGTTCCCTGTGGAGAGAGCCTCACCTAAGGGATATCGCTGGAAGATCGCAGTAACTCATTGGTATAAGTGACTTTTGCCAACTGTTCCTCCTTCTCCACCTTTCTTTTCTTCGTACCGGCGACAGAGTCAGGATCGGGCCTTAGGCAAGCCCGCTCCGCGCTCTTTAGCCACCGGGGCCTCTAGTGTTGGCTAGAGCAGCCCAGAGACACCTCGGTAGCGTACAAGCCCTACCTCAGGGCTAGATATTCAGGGTTTCTTCCCTCCAGCTAGGATCCCCCTCGGGATATAGGTTCTAGGGCGATAGGAAACAACAACAGGTTGTTTATAGGCCACTCGTGGTTGTAGCACCCAAAAGGCTGTAGCGCCACAAGGCTGTAGCGCCACTTACTTTTAAAAACACTTTTTCACCACAGATTCTTCCACAAGGCTGCAGTATCATAGGGCCCGGCCCTATGATAAGATGGCCGCTCCACGCCCCCCTGATCGGACTATAAGGTACCGGATAAAGACTGCAAGCATTCCTGCCGACATCAGCAATTCGTTCTTTACCAGAACACAGGTACCCCATACAAAATGTTTCCGATCTGGCCCGTATATCATCGTTGGCTTAGCTAGCGAGGCGGACCGTGAAAAACACACCACAGAACAGGCAACCGAAAATTTAAAACTTCTAGGCTTCGAGCTCGTAGAGTCTCCGGAGCAAATCGCCGCTCGAACAATCCTTGCCCGTCGAGTCGACGATTATATACTGAAAAAAACCAGCGAGGATCTCCGAGAGGAGATCGAAGAAAAAAACGGAATCCAGATCGACGACATAAAACTCATACAAAAAGTACACATGATCAAACTAAAGCTACGATCGAGACAGCAGGCAGAACAGGCGCAGAAGAAAGGAATCAAACTCTTTTCCCAAATAATACCCTCTTACAACGTCAGCATTGAGGAATACCGTCCGGTAAATCAATGTTATAAGTGTTATAAATTCAGTCATAGAACAAACCAATGTAAGGAGAAAGAACAAGTGTGCTCTAAGTGTGCAGCTAAGGGCCACGATTATAGAAACTGCCAATCAACCACATTAAAATGCGCTAACTGTGACGGCGAACACGTTGCTGTCTCGTTCAAATGCCCAGTTAAACGCACCCAGCAGCAACAACAAAACTCCATAACAGCAACACCAACAACCTCTTCACAGCCAAACAACTCCTACGCTCAAGCAGCCACACCTGCCACCCCAACACACATGAACACAATTTCTAACACAAACATGGAAAAACTGCTACTAGCCGAAATTATAATCAAATATTCCATACAAACCTCCTTCGGTGACCTGAGAAAACAAGCAGAAACCATGAACTCACTGCTGGAGTACAATGGTTGTCCAACAATAAAACTCCCACCAAATTTCACACAAACAAATCAACAACACTACCAACAAAAGCTTGTGGAACAAACAGAAGCCCCTACACAAACAAACCAACAACACCACCTTGCTGAACAAACAGAAGCTCCTACAGTCCCTAATCAGGAACCAAACTCCTCCTCCACCGAACAATCCAGCCTCCTTCCAACCGGGAACCTAGCTACCGGTGAGGACACAGTTTCTGGGAAAACGCAACCCAACAGCCCCACTCCTACCACTACCTCCACCACAAAAACGAACGAAAACACACCAACACAAGCCAGTAACACCGCACATAAAAGACACATTCCGGGTACACAACCCACCTCCCCTAGACCCACACGAACCACATCGAGAGTTAAGAAAACATGATTACGATCATGCAACTAAATTGTCGCGGCTACTGGAATAACCGGCACCTTATTTCAGAAGCTATTCGATCAACCGACCCAGACATCGTCCTCCTGAACCACACAGGTTCACCAACAAAACCAATTAAGCTATATGGATATAACACACGTTACACTACAGGTACACGTCATGATGGCGTAGCTGTCATGGTCAAATGCACCATCAAACACATCCACATAACCGACTGGCCTTCAGCACACTTCCTGGCCACCAGGATCGAAACACAACACGGGATATTTCTTATTGCCACCACATACAGCAGACCGGATACAGGGCTCCCTCTCACCAGTCTCAACAATCTCTTCAATCACACAAACATACCAGCCTATATACTGGCAGACCTCAATGCCAGTCACACAGCATTTAGACACACCAAGAACAACCAACATGGACACCAACTTCTACAACTTACACAACTGAAACGCCTCCGTTTCCTTGGCCCTGACTTTCCTACCTGCTATACCCACAATGGGAATGGCAGGCCGGATCTCATCCTCTCCAACCGGCAATCCCTACCTTTCCATCACCACATCTCCTACGGACCCATCTGTGGTTCAGACCACGTCCCCCTAATTCTAAAAATATCCTCAAACCCCATATCTATCCCATCCCCACCTGTCCCCGACTACCGCTCCGCCGACTGGGAGGGATTCAGGAAAACTCTTTCAGACCTACACCAACCACCACAGCTCGAAGGCCAACCCTATACAATAATAGACAGTGCCCTAGAGACACTACATAGTGACATCCTGACATCAGCCAACAGACACACACCAAAGAAACAACACAAAATTCAAATAGACTTCAGACCCTCCATAAAAACACAACGACTACTAGTGTGCTACAGAACACGCTTTTTACAAAACATGCACAACCACATACCCATCTACAGAGACCTCTGCACCCTTCGCACACACATACTAAATAGCCTACAGGATGACCACAGCGCTCACTGGAGGAACCTAGTCTCCCTTATGGACGGAGCTCGCTGCAAAAATCCTACTCAGTTCTGGCACATGGTGCACAAGCTGAAGGGATGCCACCGGGAAAGATTCGAGTACCTCCTAGTGAACGGTGATCGAGTCACCAACCCAGACCAGGTCACCAACACCTTCCAGACACACTGGTGCAACACCTTCCAACCACACCCTTTCCCTCCCCATGAGCCCAGTATTGCCCACATACACCACATCACCGATCTTGTGCGCCGAAACATAGCAAACACGCTACCACATAACATTATACACTTAACACACCTAGATCCCCAACACCCTCTCACCACACCCATTGAGGAGGAGGATGTCACCAGGTTGCTCAGACATACTCCGCGGCGAGCCCCCGGCCCCTCAGGAGTCACATGGCCGATGGTGCGGAGCCTTCCTCCAGAAATCATATCCAGCCTGACAAAAATTTTCAATGCTTGCCTCGCCTCTGGATACTTCCCAAAGGCTTTCAAAATTTCAAACATCACCCTTATTGCCAAGCCCGGAAAAAACTCTCACTTACCAGAAAACTATCGCCCCATAAGCCTCCTTGAAATTCTTGGAAAAACTTTTGAACGTCTAATCAACTTAAGATTGAGAGCGTTCCTCGAATGTAACGGATTGCTGGCACCACAGCAGTTCGGTTTCCGGAGGAACGCCTCAACTGAGGACGCCCTTAACAGCATAGTAGCCTACCTAAATTTCAACAAGCCATATTACAAGACAGCACTCGTGACAAAAGATGTCAAGAAAGCTTTTGACACCGTTTGGCACACCGGTTTGAAATACAAAATTTGTAATAACTTCAATCTCCCTTTTCTAACACAACGCATCTTGTGTAGTTTTCTGGATGAGAGACAGACAAGAATCCGCCACCAGGGCAACTTTTCGCCATTTTTCACCCCTCAGGCTGGAGTCCCACAAGGCTCCGTACTCTCCCCCACCCTTTTTAACATGTACACAGCTGACCTACCCCTCCCAGCCCACAATGACTCACTAACTATTCAATACGCGGACGATGTAACGCAATTGGCCCGTGCCAGGTCGTTAGATCTCCTAACCGACAAAATTCAATGGGAACTGATGGCGACTAGCCTGTGGGAGATGAAATGGCGAATTCTCTCCCATCCCGAAAAATCAAAAGTCACTTATTTCAACATTAAAAGAAGTCAGCCCCGCCAAATCTCACTAAACAGAATTACTCCAATCCCCACCCCAATCCCCATCAGTAACAACAACAAAGTGCTTGGCCTCACCATAGATAAGCACCTCAACTTCAATATACATATAAAACAAAAAGCAACCATAGCCGCCAAGGCCCTGAGCAACCTGGAAAGATTTCGCGACAGCAGCACAAAAACAAAACTTCACCTCTACAAAGCTTTCATTCTCCCTCTCTTAACCTACTGCCCTCTTGCCCTCTCTCTCTCTGCTCCCTCCAACCTCTCTAAACTTCAAAAAGTTCAAAACCGAGCAATTCGTTTCGCTCTTGGGACGAAATGGTTCGACTTCCAAACCTCTCTCTCCATTCACCAGGAGTCCAACATCTCCCCCCTTAACATAACACTCCACAATAGAATCGAAAAACAACTAAGCTCCTTCTCCGACAGACACACAATCACATACAATTTCATTACCAACCTCCCCCCACCTTTCCGTCACCTGCCGCACTGCAATCTCCTTGATCCTCCCACTGTGCCTCCTGAACCTGTTTTCTAATAATGGACTCCTCCTTTCTTCCCTTCACTATCTCCTTTCTCTGTACCACTCATGGTGTCTGAGTGGCATCATCGTCGTTCTCTCGTTCACGTGGGCGGTCCCGCGTGCCAACACCTAGTGGTTTTTTCATATTTTTTGTCTTATGGTTTTGTATTCATATTTTTGTTTTTGTGCATTATTTTTTTGTCTCGCAGCCTAGGTTTTAAGGTGGCACCGGACCGCTCTTGGGAAAGGGACGCGACAAAAAATCACCGCCATTAACATACCATGCCTCTGACCGAGGGAGTGGGGTCGTGTGGCAACACCTAGTGGTTTTTTCATATTTTTTGTCTTATGGCTTTGTATTCATATTTTTGTTTTTTATACATTATTTTCTTGCCTCGCAGCCTAGGTTTCAAGGGGGCACCGGACCACTTCCAGAGAGACGGGGATAGCACGAACCGCACTCCTCCCACTGACGTCACGGCAATGGGGCCCCCGGACGTCGGCATGACGTTCCGGTAGCGGTACCCCCCGAGGTAGTTAAGGAGCGGCCAGTACTGATGATGGGGACGGTAACCACACCATTCAGTGGAAGCCACTTCACCCCCCACACAGAGGTAGTTGGGTGCGGCAAGGGCTGGGCAGGAAGGTAGTCAAGAGATGGTGGGGCGGGGCCCTGGAAGCATCCATGCAGGAATCCCCATTCACCCCCCGCCACCAGCGACTTACCGCGTGCAAGCAGATGGTATTAGATTTGACCCCTCGTTGCGGTGAGGGAGCCTTTTCGAGCCTCTGTCATTGCACATCCTACCATCATGTCAATCATTATCACAAACCATCCTCACCCTCCCCATGCACATAACACCACAACATTTTTTATACTTCTCTTTTCTTTAGCAGGTTGGCCTTTTTGCAGGAAGAGTCACAGGACAAGAGCAGAAAGGACCGACACCGCTTTTTCACCCACCACATTACATCATACATTAAATATCCCTGCCATCACCAAATCACTCTACTACTATCCGTGGTTCGGAACCCACGTAAAACTGTAGGTCCCTCCGCTATACGGATGTACTTCTTCCTCTGTCCTTCTTTGAACCAATAAAAAGCAAAAAAAAAAAAAAAAAAAAAAAAAACCCTTTCTACTCTGACTGTCCTTCACTCCTCTTTCACATCCTGATGGTGCAGGCTCTGGATAGTCTGGCCCCTAACTTGTGCGTGGTTTGGCCCGGGGTTTTGGGTGCGTGGGCGGCGTTCGTGGCTGTGGCTGTGTTGGGCTTGGCCTGCTCGGTTGGTGGCGGACTCTCCTGCTTTCCCCGATAAAGACCTTGTCCCCCTTGCCATCTTAGCATGAATATAACACGTAAAAAAAAAAAAAAAAAAAAAAAAAAAAAAAAGATGTCCTTCCTCATTGAAATTGCGCCTGGGTTAAGCCCCAGTGACTATTTCTCCTACTACAATTCCCTTCTTATCACCCCCCTATTCTTCCCACTATCCCCACTTCCCCCTCCCCATCTTTTCTCTCTTTGTTATGTTATGTTATTTTGAGGCACATTCGTGAGCTTCCTGTTAGACCGTTCGGACGTCGTACTAGCAGCTCTCATCACCATGACTGGCCGCGGCAAGGGAGGCAAGGGTCTTGGAAAGGGAGGCGCCAAGCGTCACCGTAAGGTTCTGCGTGATAACATCCAGGGAATCACCAAGCCTGCTATCCGTCGTCTAGCTCGCCGAGGTGGCGTCAAGCGCATCTCTGGTCTCATCTACGAGGAGACTCGTGGGGTGCTCAAGGTGTTCCTTGAGAACGTTATCAGGGATGCTGTCACCTATACCGAGCACGCCAAGCGTAAGACCGTTACTGCCATGGACGTTGTCTACGCCCTCAAGCGTCAGGGCCGTACCCTGTACGGATTTGGTGGTTAAATCGCTCCATTATTGAGATGGTGCCAGCTATTCAGCTTGCATTATCATCATTGAATAACATCATCTCCCGGACCTTTTTAAGGTCCACAAACATGAAAAGAAAGAAGGACCATAGACTACTATTATTACTACTACTTTCTCATAACCATGTTCACTATCACTATCTGAGCTAAGAAAAGAAACCATTATTAATTATAACCATCTTTCTCACTTCATCAGGTCTTCTCCAAGTATTATTATTATTATCATTATTATTATTATTATTATTATTATTATTATTATCATTATTATTATTATTATTATTATTATTATTATTATTATTATTATTATTATTATTATTATTATTATCATTGACTTATTTCAATGATCACGCCCCTCATCGTTCTCAGTTTCTCATAAAACAAAATATACATTGAGATGAAAAAGACGCTCAACATATCACAATAGGCAACACATCTAATCAACTCTCCACTGTGACACACAGCAGGTACATTAGTAGAAATATAGTATACACTACTTGCTTATTATTGATATACCAGTATAGTCTACACAACTCTCTAGATGTTTGAACGTGTGGCTCCGAAGAGGAGCCGGATTGATGGTGATATTGGCTGAAGGGGAGGGAGGCCCTTTATTTACTTCTTCTCAGTCTTCTTGGGAAGGAGCACGGCCTGAATGTTGGGCAGCACGCCACCCTGTGCAATGGTGACTCCGGAGAGGAGCTTGTTAAGTTCCTCGTCGTTGCGGATGGCCAGCTGCAGGTGACGTGGGATGATGCGAGTCTTCTTGTTGTCACGGGCGGCATTGCCGGCAAGCTCAAGGACTTCAGCAGCCAGGTACTCCATAACTGCCGCAAGGTACACGGGGGCACCAGCACCCACGCGCTCGGCGTAGTTGCCTTTCCTTAGAAGGCGATGAATCCTGCCGACCGGGAACTGGAGTCCAGCACGACTGGAACGGGACTTTGACTTTCCCTTCACCTTTCCTCCCTTGCCGCGTCCAGACATGATAATGGATGTTGTGGTAGTAGTAGTAGTAGTAGTAGTTGTTGTTGTTGGTGATAAATGAGGAGCGCGAGTACTCTAACCTCGTCGGTAGCTCTGCGAGCAAGTAGTGAATTTTGGGAAAAACAGTTATATATACGCGAGATCAGATCGGCCCAGAGCGCGTCTGGACCAATCAGGACGCTCGCTGAGGTGGCGACTCCTGATCCTGAGTAGGCACGCTAATATATATACCACTTTTCAACTGAGAAAACGCACACTCGTTCTCACAGCAGTACGGCGACACTATGCCTCCCAAAGCATCAGGAAAGGCTGCCAAGAAAGCTGGCAAGGCACAGAAGGCCATTGCCAAGGGCGACAAGAAGAAGAAGCGCAGGAGGAAGGAGAGCTACTCCATCTACATCTACAAGGTGCTCAAGCAAGTCCACCCAGACACTGGCGTGTCCTCCAAGGCCATGTCAATCATGAACTCGTTCGTGAATGACATTTTCGAGCGCATCGCTGCCGAGGCATCCCGCCTGGCACACTATAACAAGCGCTCCACCATCACCAGCCGGGAAATCCAGACCGCTGTCCGTCTTCTTCTGCCTGGTGAACTGGCAAAACACGCTGTTTCTGAAGGCACCAAGGCTGTTACCAAGTATACCTCCTCCAAGTAAACAGGCGGCCAGTATACTGCTGCCAGTATAAAATAATACCCGGCTCCATTGGAGCCACACTTGAAAAGGAAAAAAGATACGATATAGACAAATGCATTATTATTATAATTATTGTTATTATTATTAATATTATTATTATTATTATTTTTATTATTATTATTATTATTATTATTATTATTATTATTATTATTATCATTATTAATAATATTAATATTGTTGTTTTTATTATGATTATTATTATAATAATTATTGTATCATTATTATTATTATTATTATTATTATTATTATTATTATTATTATTATTATGCTTATTATTATCGTGATTATTATTCTGTGGAGATAAAGAAAAGATAAAAAAAAATAGAGATAAAGAAAGATAAAAATTCTCCCAAGTGAAAGAGATATGGCCATGGAAGAGGGAATAATAATAATAATATAAAAAAAAAAAAAAGGGGGGAAGGATATTGAGTTGAAAGTCGATACCTGATACTGAAAGATGGAAAATAAATATTTTCTTCCACAAAACCAAACAGATTGTCTATGAAAATTCTTTAATGAAAGAGATGTTTGGCCCTAAAAAGGGCCTAGATATTGCTGTTATGAAGATCATTCGTGGATGACTTCTTAGGCACGCTCGCCACGGATGCGACGAGCCAGTTGGATGTCCTTTGGCATGATAGTCACGCGCTTGGCATGGATGGCGCACAGGTTGGTATCCTCAAACAGACCCACGAGGTAAGCCTCGGAAGCTTCCTGGAGAGCCATGACAGCAGAGGACTGGAAGCGGAGGTCAGTCTTGAAATCCTGAGCAATTTCACGCACCAGGCGCTGGAAAGGCAGTTTCCTGATAAGCAGCTCAGTGCTCTTCTGATAACGGCGGATCTCACGGAGAGCAACGGTTCCAGGCCTGTAACGGTGGGGTTTCTTGACACCTCCAGTGGCTGGAGCAGACTTGCGAGCTGCCTTTGTAGCAAGCTGCTTGCGGGGCGCCTTGCCACCAGTGGACTTGCGAGCCGTTTGCTTGGTACGTGCCATAGTTGTGGTAACAACAACTCACAACGAACACTCAGCTGAGTCTGCCCGCGCTTCCCACAAAATCCCTTTATATATGAATCGGGTGGGCCCGACGACTCCAACCCTGCCTTGTGATTGGTCAGAAACGTCCAGTGAGGCTCATCGCCCACGCAGTCACCGCATGAAAGATGTGATCATTATTGTTAGTCTAATTCATTTTGTTCTTATTCTTATTCTTATTCTTATTCTTTCTTCCCTCATTCATAACAAATCTTGGAAAATATACAGCAGAACTGACATGTCATTTAAAATTCTAAGACAATTAGCAAGAAAGTTGTGATATTCTTATTTTTTTCATTCTTTTTATTCTATTTTTTTCTTATTCTTGTCATAATTAATATTGTTATCTTTATTATTTTCATTTTTTTTTATTATTCTTCCTTATCTTATTCTTATTTATCCTACTTTTAGAGAGATGAGGCTTGTGCGGTCACCCATCCAAGTTCTGCCCGGACCCCCTGCTTAACCTTGCTGATCCCGCCGTCAGCTGATTGGTCAAGAGCGGAGAACAAGGTGTTGGGAGGGCTTATTTCTCTTATTCTTATTCTTTCCTGTATTGTTGTTGCATTGTTGTGCTGAAAATGTTGGAAAATATGCACTAAAATTAACCCTTCATTCATAATTCTACGACAATTAGCAAGAGAGATATATTATTACTTTTTTCCCTTATTTTTGTTCTTTTTATTCTTAATCTTCTTTTTTTTATTATAGTTGTTATTGTTATTTTATTATTTTCGTTTTTCGTTCATTCTCCTCATTCTTATTGCTATTTTTTTCTATTCTCAGAGAGATGAGGCTTTTGTGGTCACCCATCCAAGTTCTTCCCGGACCCCCTGCTTAACTGCGCTGATCCCGCCGTTAGCTAATTGGCCAAGACCGGAGAACTAGGTGTTGGGAGGCCTTCTTTCTATTATTCTTATTCTTTCTTCCCCCATTCATATCGTTGTATTGGAAATGTTGGAAAATATACAAAAGAATTCACCCTTCTATGACAATTAGGAAGAAAGACATGGGATGCTTTCTTTCTTTTTTTTTATATTCCTTTATTGTAATTTTTCTTATTCTTGTTATAATAATTCTTACTGTTATCTTTATTACTTAAAATTTTCGTTCATTCTCCCTATTCTTATTCTTATTTTTTTTATTTATTTATTTTTTTTCAGACAGATGAGGCTTGTGTAGTCACCCATCCAAGTATTGCCCGAAACCCCTGCGTAATCTCGACGATTTCATTTGACAATACCTATTTACTTATTTATTTATTATTATATTTATTAAAAAAAAAAAAGAAGAAAAGAAGATGAAGAATAAGGTATGTAATCGAAATACTCTCTCTATACTGTAGCAATAGTTTAGCTGGATGTACTTGTATTGTGTCAAAAATACTTGCAATATCTGCAATTGTAACCTGCAGTGTCGGCATAATGCATAATTAAGCAATGAAAAGAAAAATTAATAAAAGAATAAATGAAAAAAAGAAAGAAAAAAAGATACAATTAACAATTAAATATATTAGCTACCCCTCTACGTTTCTTTATCACTGCAGAAAAATGGAAACATTTTAACGTAGACTTGTCAAAATTCAACTGAAATTAAGGGTTAAATAAGGATTGTCACCCCTTCCCCAGAGGATATTCATTGTCTTTTAATATATATATATATATATATATATATATATATATATATATATATATATATATATATATATATATATATATATATATATATATATATATATATATATATATATATATATATATATATTCTTTTTATTTAAAGTCTTATTTAGAGAGAGAGAGAGAGAGAGAGAGAGGTAACGTCCTTGAGGATAGCAGCTCGTCTACGCTCCGCTCAGTGATCAGCGTTAGAATGTAATTCCTCATTTCTTTAAAAAAAAAAAAAAAAAAAAAAAAACAGAAACTTTATTTAGGGGGCTTGCTGGAAACAAACTACAATGGAGGAAAGAACAATATGTCTGCTATATGACCCACCCAGTTAAATTTTCAAGAAGCAAACGCAAGTTGGAAAATACGAGGAAGATAAATTTTCATTTATATACGTTTTATGGTAATTTCTGCCACGCCTTCCTCTATTCATCAAACGTCACTGACACTTATTCCCTTTATTTTTTACTTTACAGAATCTTTTGTAGGGCAAGACTCTAGAGGATATGTGCTTTCATAAATTCTATAATGCTTTGCTTATCATAGAGACATAAAAAAAAAAATAATAATAATAAAAATAAATTAATTAATTAATTTAAAAAATCAAAATAAATAGATATATAAATTAATTAATCAATCAAATAAATTTCTATGCTTCACCTTTATAGCATTCGTATGAATGTCAAAACAAAACAAAAAATATAAATATAAATAATAATATGAAAAAAAAAAATTACTAAATATATGAAAAATAGCATTACTACTACTACTACTACTACTACTACTACTGCTACTACTACTACTATTTTTTTTTTTTTTTTATGTAGGAAGGACACTGGCCAAGGGCAACAAAAATGTAATAAAAAAAATGCCCACTGAAATGCCAGTCCCATACAGGGGTCAAAGCAGTGGTCAAAAAATGATGAATAAGTGTCTTGAAACCTCCCTCTTGAAGGAATTCAAG
>NC_087167.1:24052771-24070271 GCF_035594125.1 Scylla paramamosain
GTTAAATTAAGTGAGAAAAACAGGGAAAATAGTAATTTACTACACGCACGACCGCTCTGGCTCAATATATACCGCGCGACAAAAATTTTGAGGCACACTTCCTCAAGCCCTGGTAGCAGAAGGTTCTCCCAGCTCCTACCTCCCAGCCGCAGCCAGCCAACCAGCAGCCAGCTCCGAAGGAAGAAGGTCCGCCCTACACCGAGCCGCCGAGTCACAAGCTCCGCCTACCGGGTCCGGAAAGAACCAATAGTCACCCAGCACCGCTCCCGCTCTCACTCCTGCGTCTTTTAAAAGACCTGCAGGTGGCAAGGCGCACACACTCGCCCACGAGCTGCCGAAAAAGGAGCATCTTCGCTCCCAACGACTCTACAAAGAAAAAGGCTTTGGCCTACTAACAAAAAAGAATACCGATAGACAACCCGGCAGTCACTTCGAGGAGCCGCGGTCTTCCCTACGTTCCCTGTGGAGAGAGCCTCACCTAAGGGATATCGCTGGAAGATCGCAGTAACTCATTGGTATAAGTGACTTTTGCCAACTGTTCCTCCTACTCCACCTTTCTTTTCTTCGTACCGGCGACAGAGTCAGGATCGGGCCTTAGGCAAGCCCGCTCCGCGCTCTTTAGCCACCGGGGCCTCTAGTGTTGGCTAGAGCAGCCCAGAGACACCTCGGTAGCGTACAAGCCCTACCTCAGGGCTAGATATTCAGGGTTTCTTCCCTCCAGCTAGGATCCCCCTCGGGATATAGGTTCTAGGGCGATAGGAAACAACAACAGGTTGTTTATAGGCCACTCGTGGTTGTAGCACCCAAAAGGCTGTAGCGCCACAAGGCTGTAGCGCCACTTACTTTTAAAAACACTTTTTCACCACAGATTCTTCCACAAGGCTGCAGTATCATAGGGCCCGGCCCTATGATAAGATGGCCGCTCCACGCCCCCCTGATCGGACTATAAGGTACCGGATAAAGACTGCAAGCATTCCTGCCGACATCAGCAATTCGTTCTTTACCAGAACACAGGTACCCCATACAAAATGTTTCCGATCTGGCCCGTATATCATCGTTGGCTTAGCTAGCGAGGCGGACCGTGAAAAACACACCACAGAACAGGCAACCGAAAATTTAAAACTTCTAGGCTTCGAGCTCGTAGAGTCTCCGGAGCAAATCGCCGCTCGAACAATCCTTGCCCGTCGAGTCGACGATTATATACTGAAAAAAACCAGCGAGGATCTCCGAGAGGAGATCGAAGAAAAAAACGGAATCCAGATCGACGACATAAAACTCATACAAAAAGTACACATGATCAAACTAAAGCTACGATCGAGACAGCAGGCAGAACAGGCGCAGAAGAAAGGAATCAAACTCTTTTCCCAAATAATACCCTCTTACAACGTCAGCATTGAGGAATACCGTCCGGTAAATCAATGTTATAAGTGTTATAAATTCAGTCATAGAACAAACCAATGTAAGGAGAAAGAACAAGTGTGCTCTAAGTGTGCAGCTAAGGGCCACGATTATAGAAACTGCCAATCAACCACATTAAAATGCGCTAACTGTGACGGCGAACACGTTGCTGTCTCGTTCAAATGCCCAGTTAAACGCACCCAGCAGCAACAACAAAACTCCATAACAGCAACAACAACAACCTCTTCACAGCCAAACAACTCCTACGCTCAAGCAGCCACACCTGCCACCCCAACACACATGAACACAATTTCTAACACAAACATGGAAAAACTGCTACTAGCCGAAATTATAATCAAATATTCCATACAAACCTCCTTCGGTGACCTGAGAAAACAAGCAGAAACCATGAACTCACTGCTGGAGTACAATGGTTGTCCAACAATAAAACTCCCACCAAATTTCACACAAACAAATCAACAACACTACCAACAAAAGCTTGTGGAACAAACAGAAGCCCCTACACAAACAAACCAACAACACCACCTTGCTGAACAAACAGAAGCTCCTACAGTCCCTAATCAGGAACCAAACTCCTCCTCCATCGAACAATCCAGCCTCCTTCCAACCGGGAACCTAGCTACCGGTGAGGACACAGTTTCTGGGAAAACGCAACCCCACAGCCCCACTCCTACCACTACCTCCACCACAAAAACGAACGAAAACACACCAACACAAGCCAGTAACACCGCACATAAAAGACACATTCCGGGTACACAACCCACCTCCCCTAGACCCACACGAACCACATCGAGAGTTAAGAAAACATGATTACGATCATGCAACTAAATTGTCGCGGCTACTGGAATAACCGGCACCTTATTTCAGAAGCTATTCGATCAACCGACCCAGACATCGTCCTCCTGAACCACACAGGTTCACCAACAAAACCAATTAAGCTATATGGATATAACACACGTTACACTACAGGTACACGTCATGATGGCGTAGCTGTCATGGTCAAATGCACCATCAAACACATCCACATAACCGACTGGCCTTCAGCACACTTCCTGGCCACCAGGATCGAAACACAACACGGGATATTTCTTATTGCCACCACATACAGCAGACCGGATACAGGGCTCCCTCTCACCAGTCTCAACAATCTCTTCAATCACACAAACATACCAGCCTATATACTGGCAGACCTCAATGCCAGTCACACAGCATTTAGACACACCAAGAACAACCAACATGGACACCAACTTCTACAACTTACACAACTGAAACGCCTCCGCTTCCTTGGCCCTGACTTTCCTACCTGCTATACCCACAATGGGAATGGCAGGCCGGATCTCATCCTCTCCAACCGGCAATCCCTACCTTTCCATCACCACATCTCCTACGGACCCATCTGTGGTTCAGACCACGTCCCCCTAATTCTAAAAATATCCTCAAACCCCATATCTATCCCATCCCCACCTGTCCCCGACTACCGCTCCGCCGACTGGGAGGGATTCAGGAAAACTCTTTCAGACCTACACCAACCACCACAGCTCGAAGGCCAACCCTATACAATAATAGACAGTGCCCTAGAGACACTACATAGTGACATCCTGACATCAGCCAACAGACACACACCAAAGAAACAACACAAAATTCACATAGACTTCAGACCCTCCATAAAAACACAACGACTACTAGTGTGCTACAGAACACGCTTTTTACAAAACATGCACAACCACATACCCATCTACAGAGACCTCTGCACCCTTCGCACACACATACTAAATAGCCTACAGGATGACCACAGCGCTCACTGGAGGAACCTAGTCTCCCTTATGGACGGAGCTCGCTGCAAAAATCCTACTCAGTTCTGGCACATGGTGCACAAGCTGAAGGGATGCCACCGGGAAAGATTCGAGTACCTCCTAGTGAACGGTGATCGAGTCACCAACCCAGACCAGGTCACCAACACCTTCCAGACACACTGGTGCAACACCTTCCAACCACACCCTTTCCCTCCCCATGAGCCCAGTATTGCCCACATACACCACATCACCGATCTTGTGCGCCGAAACATAGCAAACACGCTACCACATAACATTATACACTTAACACACCTAGATCCCCAACACCCTCTCACCACACCCATTGAGGAGGAGGATGTCACCAGGTTGCTCAGACATACTCCGCAACGAGCCCCCGGCCCCTCAGGAGTCACATGGCCGATGGTGCGGAGCCTTCCTCCAGAAATCATATCCAGCCTGACAAAAATTTTCAATGCTTGCCTCGCCTCTGGATACTTCCCAAAGGCTTTCAAAATTTCAAACATCACCCTTATTGCCAAGCCCGGAAAAAACTCTCACTTACCAGAAAACTATCGCCCCATAAGCCTCCTTGAAATTCTTGGAAAAACTTTTGAACGTCTAATCAACTTAAGATTGAGAGCGTTCCTCGAATGTAACGGATTGCTGGCACCACAGCAGTTCGGTTTCCGGAGGAACGCCTCAACTGAGGACGCCCTTAACAGCATAGTAGCCTACCTAAATTTCAACAAGCCATATTACAAGACAGCACTCGTGACAAAAGATGTCAAGAAAGCTTTTGACACCGTTTGGCACACCGGTTTGAAATACAAAATTTGTAATAACTTCAATCTCCCTTTTCTAACACAACGCATCTTGTGTAGTTTTCTGGATGAGAGACAGACAAGAATCCGCCACCAGGGCAACTTTTCGCCATTTTTCACCCCTCAGGCTGGAGTCCCACAAGGCTCCGTACTCTCCCCCACCCTTTTTAACATGTACACAGCTGACCTACCCCTCCCAGCCCACAATGACTCACTAACTATTCAATACGCGGACGATGTAACGCAATTGGCCCGTGCCAGGTCGTTAGATCTCCTAACCGACAAAATTCAATGGGAACTGATGGCGACTAGCCTGTGGGAGATGAAATGGCGAATTCTCTCCCATCCCGAAAAATCAAAAGTCACTTATTTCAACATTAAAAGAAGTCAGCCCCGCCAAATCTCACTAAACAGAATTACTCCAATCCCCACCCCAATCCCCATCAGTAACAACAACAAAGTGCTTGGCCTCACCATAGATAAGCACCTCAACTTCAATATACATATAAAACAAAAAGCAACCATAGCCGCCAAGGCCCTGAGCAACCTGGAAAGATTTCGCGACAGCAGCACAAAAACAAAACTTCACCTCTACAAAGCTTTCATTCTCCCTCTCTTAACCTACTGCCCTCTTGCCCTCTCTCTCTCTGCTCCCTCCAACCTCTCTAAACTTCAAAAAGTTCAAAACCGAGCAATTCGTTTCGCTCTTGGGACGAAATGGTTCGACTTCCAAACCTCTCTCTCCATTCACCAGGAGTCCAACATCCCCCCCCTTAACATAACACTCCACAATAGAATCGAAAAACAACTAAGCTCCTTCTCCGACAGACACACAATCACATACAATTTCATTACCAACCTCCCCCCACCTTTCCGTCACCTGCCGCACTGCAATCTCCTTGATCCTCCCACTGTGCCTCCTGAACCTGTTTTCTAATAATGGACTCCTCCTTTCTTCCCTTCACTATCTCCTTTCTCTGTACCACTCATGGTGTCTGAGTGGCATCATCGTCGTTCTCTCGTTCACGTGGGCGGTCCCGCGTGCCAACACCTAGTGGTTTTTTCATATTTTTTGTCTTATGGTTTTGTATTCATATTTTTGTTTTTGTGCATTATTTTTTTGTCTCGCAGCCTAGGTTTTAAGGTGGCACCGGACCGCTCTTGGGAAAGGGACGCGACAAAAAATCACCGCCATTAACATACCATGCCTCTGACCGAGGGAGTGGGGTCGTGTGGCAACACCTAGTGGTTTTTTCATATTTTTTGTCTTATGGCTTTGTATTCATATTTTTGTTTTTTATACATTATTTTCTTGCCTCGCAGCCTAGGTTTCAAGGGGGCACCGGACCACTTCCAGAGAGACGGGGATAGCACGAACCGCACTCCTCCCACTGACGTCACGGCAATGGGGCCCCCGGACGTCGGCATGACGTTCCGGTAGCGGTACCCCCCGAGGTAGTTAAGGAGCGGCCAGTACTGATGATGGGGACGGTAACCACACCATTCAGTGGAAGCCACTTCACCCCCCACACAGAGGTAGTTGGGTGCGGCAAGGGCTGGGCAGGAAGGTAGTCAAGAGATGGTGGGGCGGGGCCCTGGAAGCATCCATGCAGGAATCCCCATTCACCCCCCGCCACCAGCGACTTACCGCGTGCAAGCAGATGGTATTAGATTTGACCCCTCGTTGCGGTGAGGGAGCCTTTTCGAGCCTCTGTCATTGCACATCCTACCATCATGTCAATCATTATCACAAACCATCCTCACCCTCCCCATGCACATAACACCACAACATTTTTTATACTTCTCTTTTCTTTAGCAGGTTGGCCTTTTTGCAGGAAGAGTCACAGGACAAGAGCAGAAAGGACCGACACCGCTTTTTCACCCACCACATTACATCATACATTAAATATCCCTGCCATCACCAAATCACTCTACTACTATCCGTGGTTCGGAACCCACGTAAAACTGTAGGTCCCTCCGCTATACGGATGTACTTCTTCCTCTGTCCTTCTTTGAACCAATAAAAAGCAAAAAAAAAAAAAAAAAAAAAAAAAACCCTTTCTACTCTGACTGTCCTTCACTCCTCTTTCACATCCTGATGGTGCAGGCTCTGGATAGTCTGGCCCCTAACTTGTGCGTGGTTTGGCCCGGGGTTTTGGGTGCGTGGGCGGCGTTCGTGGCTGTGGCTGTGTTGGGCTTGGCCTGCTCGGTTGGTGGCGGACTCTCCTGCTTTCCCCGATAAAGACCTTGTCCCCCTTGCCATCTTAGCATGAATATAACACGTAAAAAAAAAAAAAAAAAAAAAAAAAAAAAAAAAAAAAAAGATGTCCTTCCTCATTGAAATTGCGCCTGGGTTAAGCCCCAGTGACTATTTCTCCTACTACAATTCCCTTCTTATCACCCCCCTATTCTTCCCACTATCCCCACTTCCCCCTCCCCATCTTTTCTCTCTTTGTTATGTTATGTTATGTTATTTTGAGGCACATTCGTGAGCTTCCTGTTAGACCGTTCGGACGTCGTACTAGCAGCTCTCATCACCATGACTGGCCGCGGCAAGGGAGGCAAGGGTCTTGGAAAGGGAGGCGCCAAGCGTCACCGTAAGGTTCTGCGTGATAACATCCAGGGAATCACCAAGCCTGCTATCCGTCGTCTAGCTCGCCGAGGTGGCGTCAAGCGCATCTCTGGTCTCATCTACGAGGAGACTCGTGGGGTGCTCAAGGTGTTCCTTGAGAACGTTATCAGGGATGCTGTCACCTATACCGAGCACGCCAAGCGTAAGACCGTTACTGCCATGGACGTTGTCTACGCCCTCAAGCGTCAGGGCCGTACCCTGTACGGATTTGGTGGTTAAATCGCTCCATTATTGAGATGGTGCCAGCTATTCAGCTTGCATTATCATCATTGAATAACATCATCTCCCGGACCTTTTTAAGGTCCACAAACATGAAAAGAAAGAAGGACCATAGACTACTATTATTACTACTACTTTCTCATAACCATGTTCACTATCACTATCTGAGCTAAGAAAAGAAACCATTATTAATTATAACCATCTTTCTCACTTCATCAGGTCTTCTCCAAGTATTATTATTATTATCATTATTATTATTATTATTATTATTATTATTATTATTATCATTATTATTATTATTATTATTATTATTATTATTATTATTATTATTATTATTATTATTATCATTGACTTATTTCAATGATCACGCCCCTCATCGTTCTCAGTTTCTCATAAAACAAAATATACATTGAGATGAAAAAGACGCTCAACATATCACAATAGGCAACACATCTAATCAACTCTCCACTGTGACACACAGCAGGTACATTAGTAGAAATATAGTATACATATTTATTCTCGGTCACTTGCGTGCCTGACTAAATAATAATAATAATAATAACAAATAACTAACTCGAAAATAAATACACTACTTGCTTATTATTGATATACCAGTATAGTCTACACAACTCTCTAGATGTTTGAACGTGTGGCTCCGAAGAGGAGCCGGATTGATGGTGATATTGGCTGAAGGGGAGGGAGGCCCTTTATTTACTTCTTCTCAGTCTTCTTGGGAAGGAGCACGGCCTGAATGTTGGGCAGCACGCCACCCTGTGCAATGGTGACTCCGGAGAGGAGCTTGTTAAGTTCCTCGTCGTTGCGGATGGCCAGCTGCAGGTGACGTGGGATGATGCGAGTCTTCTTGTTGTCACGGGCGGCATTGCCGGCAAGCTCAAGGACTTCAGCAGCCAGGTACTCCATAACTGCCGCAAGGTACACGGGGGCACCAGCACCCACGCGCTCGGCGTAGTTGCCTTTCCTTAGAAGGCGATGAATCCTGCCGACCGGGAACTGGAGTCCAGCACGACTGGAACGGGACTTTGACTTTCCCTTCACCTTTCCTCCCTTGCCGCGTCCAGACATGATAATGGATGTTGTGGTAGTAGTAGTAGTAGTAGTAGTTGTTGTTGTTGGTGATAAATGAGGAGCGCGAGTACTCTAACCTCGTCGGTAGCTCTGCGAGCAAGTAGTGAATTTTGGGAAAAACGGCTATATATACGCGAGATCAGATCGGCCCAGAGCGCGTCTGGACCAATCAGGACGCTCGCTGAGGTGGCGACTCCTGATCCTGAGTAGGCACGCTAATATATATACCACTTTTCAACTGAGAAAACGCACACTCGTTCTCACAGCAGTACGGCGACACTATGCCTCCCAAAGCATCAGGAAAGGCTGCCAAGAAAGCTGGCAAGGCACAGAAGGCCATTGCCAAGGGCGACAAGAAGAAGAAGCGCAGGAGGAAGGAGAGCTACTCCATCTACATCTACAAGGTGCTCAAGCAAGTCCACCCAGACACTGGCGTGTCCTCCAAGGCCATGTCAATCATGAACTCGTTCGTGAATGACATTTTCGAGCGCATCGCTGCCGAGGCATCCCGCCTGGCACACTATAACAAGCGCTCCACCATCACCAGCCGGGAAATCCAGACCGCTGTCCGTCTTCTTCTGCCTGGTGAACTGGCAAAACACGCTGTTTCTGAAGGCACCAAGGCTGTTACCAAGTATACCTCCTCCAAGTAAACAGGCGGCCAGTATACTGCTGCCAGTATAAAATAATACCCGGCTCCATTGGAGCCACACTTGAAAAGGAAAAAAGATACGATATAGACAAATGCATTATTATTATAATTATTGTTATTATTATTAATATTATTATTATTATTATTTTTATTATTATTATTATTATTATTATTATTATTATTATTATTATTATTATCATTATTAATAATATTAATATTGTTGTTTTTATTATGATTATTATTATAATAATTATTGTATCATTATTATTATTATTATTATTATTATTATTATTATTATTATTATTATTATTATTATGCTTATTATTATCGTGATTATTATTCTGTGGAGATAAAGAAAAGATAAAAAAAAAATAGAGATAAAGAAAGATAAAAATTCTCCCAAGTGAAAGAGATATGGCCATGGAAGAGGGAATAATAATAATAATATAAAAAAAAAAAAAGGGGGGAAGGATATTGAGTTGAAAGTCGATACCTGATACTGAAAGATGGAAAATAAATATTTTCTTCCACAAAACCAAACAGATTGTCTATGAAAATTCTTTAATGAAAGAGATGTTTGGCCCTAAAAAGGGCCTAGATATTGCTGTTATGAAGATCATTCGTGGATGACTTCTTAGGCACGCTCGCCACGGATGCGACGAGCCAGTTGGATGTCCTTTGGCATGATAGTCACGCGCTTGGCATGGATGGCGCACAGGTTGGTATCCTCAAACAGACCCACGAGGTAAGCCTCGGAAGCTTCCTGGAGAGCCATGACAGCAGAGGACTGGAAGCGGAGGTCAGTCTTGAAATCCTGAGCAATTTCACGCACCAGGCGCTGGAAAGGCAGTTTCCTGATAAGCAGCTCAGTGCTCTTCTGATAACGGCGGATCTCACGGAGAGCAACGGTTCCAGGCCTGTAACGGTGGGGTTTCTTGACACCTCCAGTGGCTGGAGCAGACTTGCGAGCTGCCTTTGTAGCAAGCTGCTTGCGGGGCGCCTTGCCACCAGTGGACTTGCGAGCCGTTTGCTTGGTACGTGCCATAGTTGTGGTAACAACAACTCACAACGAACACTCAGCTGAGTCTGCCCGCGCTTCCCACAAAATCCCTTTATATATGAATCGGGTGGGCCCGACGACTCCAACCCTGCCTTGTGATTGGTCAGAAACGTCCAGTGAGGCTCATCGCCCACGCAGTCACCGCATGAAAGATGTGATCATTATTGTTAGTCTAATTCATTTTGTTCTTATTCTTATTCTTATTCTTATTCTTTCTTCCCTCATTCGTAACAAATCTTGGAAAATATACAGCAGAACTGACATGTCATTTAAAATTCTAAGACAATTAGCAAGAAAGTTGTGATATTCTTATTTTTTTCATTCTTTTTATTCTATTTTTTTCTTATTCTTGTCATAATTAATATTGTTATCTTTATTATTTTCATTTTTTTTTATTATTCTTCCTTATCTTATTCTTATTTATCCTACTTTTAGAGAGATGAGGCTTGTGCGGTCACCCATCCAAGTTCTGCCCGGACCCCCTGCTTAACCTTGCTGATCCCGCCGTCAGCTGATTGGTCAAGAGCGGAGAACAAGGTGTTGGGAGGGCTTATTTCTCTTATTCTTATTCTTTCCTGTATTGTTGTTGCATTGTTGTGCTGAAAATGTTGGAAAATATGCACTAAAATTAACCCTTCATTCATAATTCTACGACAATTAGCAAGAGAGATATATTATTACTTTTTTCCCTTATTTTTGTTCTTTTTATTCTTAATCTTCTTTTTTTTATTATAGTTGTTATTGTTATTTTATTATTTTCGTTTTTCGTTCATTCTCCTCATTCTTATTGCTATTTTTTTCTATTCTCAGAGAGATGAGGCTTTTGTGGTCACCCATCCAAGTTCTTCGAGGACCCCCTGCTTAACTGCGCTGATCCCGCCGTTAGCTAATTGGCCAAGACCGGAGAACTAGGTGTTGGGAGGCCTTCTTTCTATTATTCTTATTCTTTCTTCCCCCATTCATATCGTTGTATTGGAAATGTTGGAAAATATACAAAAGAATTCACCCTTCTATGACAATTAGGAAGAAAGACATGGGATGCTTTCTTTCTTTTTTTTTATATTCCTTTATTGTAATTTTTCTTATTCTTGTTATAATAATTCTTACTGTTATCTTTATTACTTAAAATTTTCGTTCATTCTCCCTATTCTTATTCTTATTTTATTTATTTATTTATTTTTTTTTTCAGACAGATGAGGCTTGTGTAGTCACCCATCCAAGTATTGCCCGAAACCCCTGCGTAATCTCGACGATTTCATTTGACAATACCTATTTACTTATTTATTTATTATTATATTTATTAAAAAAAAAAAAAGAAGAAAAGAAGATGAAGAATAAGGTATGTAATCGAAATACTCTCTCTATACTGTAGCAATAGTTTAGCTGGATGTACTTGTATTGTGTCAAAAATACTTGCAATATCTGCAATTGTAACCTGCAGTGTCGGCATAATGCATAATTAAGCAATGAAAAGAAAAATTAATAAAAGAATAAATGAAAAAAAGAAAGAAAAAAAGATACAATTAACAATTAAATATATTAGCTAACCCTCTACGTTTCTTTATCACTGCAGAAAAATGGAAACATTTTAACGTAGACTTGTCAAAATTCAACTGAAATTAAGGGTTAAATAAGGATTGTCACCCCTTCCCCAGAGGATATTCATTGTCTTTTAATATATATATATATATATATATATATATATATATATATATATATATATATATATATATATATATATATATATATATATATATATATATATATATATATATATATATACATAAACCATACTGGAAGAGCAAGGAGTTAGTGTTAATAAATATATTTGTTTTTTCTTCCAACTAGAAGAGGGGAAACTGGTTATGCTACCAAATGGAAGATAGTTTCTGAAAATTAGAATATGAATTCAGTTGAAACATTACTTGATACTGAATGAATCTTGCGCATGCCTACAAGAAAAGAGTCAGGGGAGAAGGTATATTATCTCGGCATGCCTTAGCGCGCCGGAAAATCTTGCAACCCCTCCACCTTTATATTGAGTTTTATTCACATTTGTGCTTGTGTATGTGAATTTAGTCATAAATGTGCAGTTGCAGGGTCAACACTGAAACAGAAAACCTATGCATATGACCCGATAATGTTAAATTAAGTGAGAAAAACAGGGAAAATAGTAATTTACTACACGCACGACCGCTCTGGCTCAATATATACCGCGCGACAAAAATTTTGAGGCACGGCACACTTCCTCCAACTCTGGTAGCAGAAGGTTCTCCCAGCTCCAGCTCCCAGCAGCAGCTAACCAACCAGCAGCCAACTTTGAAGGAAGAAGGTCCGCCTTACACTGAGCCGCCGAGTCACAAGCTCCGCCCCCCGGGTCCGGAAGGAACCAATAGGCGCCCAGCTCCGCTCCTGCTCTCACTCCTGTGTCCTTTAAAAGGCCGGCAGGAAGCAAGGCGCACACACTCGCCCACGAGCCACCTAAAAAGGAGCATTTTCGCTTCCAACGACTCTACAAAAAAAAAAAAAAAAAAAAAAAAAAAAAGGCTTTGGCCTGCTAGACAAAAAAGAATACCGATAGACAACCCGGCAGTCACTTCGAGGAGCCGCGGTCTTCCCTACGTTCCCTGTGGAGAGAGCCTCACCTAAGGGTATCGCTGGAAGATCGCAGTAACTCACTGGTATAAGTGACTTTTGCCAACTGTTCCTCCTACTCCACCTTTCTTTTCTTCGTACCGGCGACAGAGTCAGGATCGGGCCTTAGGCAAGCCCGCTCCGCGCTCTTTAGCCACCGGGGCCTCTAGTGTTGGCTAGAGCAGCCTAGAGACACCCCGTGAGCGTACAATCCCTACCTCAGGGCTAGATATTCAGGGTCTCCTCTCTCCATCTAGGATCCCCCTCGGGATATAGGTTCTAGGGCGACAGGAAACAACAATAGGTTGTTTATAGGCCACTCGTGGTTGTAGCACCCTAAAGGCTGTAGCGCCAAAAGGCTGTAGCGCCACTCACGCCTAATAACACTTTTCCACCACAGATTCTCTCCTACAGGGCTGCAGCATCATAGGGCCCGGCCCTATGATAAGATGGCCGCCCCACGCCCCCCTGACCGGACAATAAGGTACCGGATTAAAACTGCCAACATCCCTGCCGACCTCAGCAATGCCTTTTTTACCAGGACCCAGGTTCCCCACACAAAATGCTTTAAATCTGGCCCTTACATTATCGTTGGTCTAGCCAGTGAGGCTGATCGCGAAAGACACACCACTCACCAGGCAAACGAAAACTTAAAACTCCTAGGTTTCGAGCTTGTTGAGTCTCCAGAGGAAATATCCGCCAGGACCATCCTTGCCCGCCGTGTGGACGACTATTTACTGAAAAAAACTAACGACGATCTCCGAATGGAGATTGAAGCTAGAAACGAAACCCAAATTGAAGAAATACACGCAATCCCAAAAGCTCACATGATTAAAATACGTCTCCGGTCGAAACAACAGGCCGACCTCATCAAAAATAAAGGCATCAAAATATTTTCGCAAATAGTACCTTCTTATAACATTAATATTGAAGAATACAGACCGGTTACACAGTGTTACAAATGCTATAAATTCAGCCACCGCACTAACCAGTGCAAAGACACTGAACAGATCTGCTCTAAGTGTGCAGCTAAGGGCCACGACTACAAGAACTGCCAATCATCCACCTTAAAATGCATAAACTGTGAAGGGGAACACACAGCGGTCTCCTTTAAATGTCCCATAAAACGTGAGAGTCAGCAACAACAAAACTCTCCAAAACCTACCCCAATTACAACTACCTATGCACAAGCCACCACACCCAATACTTCCACACAAACTACTTCTAACACAAACACAAACTCAGAGAAACTTCTGCTTGCAGAAATTATCATAAAATATTCAATTCAGACCTCTTTTGGCGACTTAAAAAAGCAAGCTGAAACCATGA
Organism: Scylla paramamosain; assembly: GCF_035594125.1. NCBI lineage: Eukaryota > Metazoa > Arthropoda > Malacostraca > Decapoda > Portunidae > Scylla > Scylla paramamosain. Next base: position 24,066,417 of record NC_087167.1, read on the forward strand.
ATTCCCTGCTTGAATATAACGGTTGCCCCACAATAAAGCTTCCACCAAACTTCCAACAAACCAACCAACAACACTTTAAACAACATTTCCAACAAAACGAAGAGATACACACTCCAACACCCCCACTTCAGCAACCCGAACTTACCACACCCAACGACACCAGTTCCCTCTCACCTAGGGACATGGGCTCCGAAGAAGACCCAGCTTCTGGTGAATCGCAGCCCCAGAAGTCCCCTCCAACACAATCCACTCCTACCACTACCATTACCAGTGCCATTACTTCTACCAACACAACCAACAACACCACAAAAAAGACTGACACAAAACGCCTGCTCACAAACCAACCCCAACCTTCACCCCCATCTACACGAACCGCATTAAGGGGTAGGAAAAACACCTAACACACTCAACAATGATCACAGTAGTACAACTAAACTGTCGCGGTTTCTGGAATAACAGACACCTTATCTCAGAAGCAATTCGATCTATCGATCCAGACATCGTCCTTCTCAACCACACAGGCACACCTCTTAAACCCATCAAACTTTACGGATACAACACACGCTACACAACAGGTACGCGCCATGATGGCGTAGCTATCATGGTAAAATGTACCATCAAACACATCCACATAACCGACTGGCCTTCAGCTCACTTCCTGGCCACCAAGATCGAAACACAACACGGGCAATTTCTAATCGCCACAACGTACAGCAGACCGGATACTGGGCTCCCTCTCACCAGCCTCAACAATCTCTTCAACCACACAAACCTACCAGTCTACATACTGGCAGACCTTAATGCCAGTCACACAGCATTTCGACATAACAAGAACAACCAACACGGACACGAACTTCTGCAACTCACACAACTAAAACGCCTCCGTTTCCTTGGTCCTGACTTTCCTACCTGCTATACCCACAATGGGAATGGCAGGCCGGATCTCATTCTCTCCAATCGGCAGTCCCTACCTTTCCACCACCACATCTCCCAAGGACCCCTCTGTGGTTCAGACCACGTTCCCATAATCCTAAAAATATCCTCCAACCCCATATCTATCCCATCCCCACCTGTCCCCGACTACCGCTCCGCCGATTGGGAGGGATTCAGGGAAACACTTACAGATCTACACCGACCAACACAGCTCGAAGGCCAACCATATACAGAAATAGACAGCGCCCTAGCGAAACTACACAGTGACATCCTGACATCAGCCAACAGACACACCCCAAAGAAACAACACACAATTCACATAGACTTCAGACCCTCCATAAAAACACAACGACTACTAGTGTGCTACAGAACACGCTTTTTAAAAAACATGAACAGCCTCATTCCCATCTACAGAGACCTATGCACCCTTCGCACACACATACTAAATAGCCTACAGGATGATCACAGCGCTCACTGGAGGACTCTAGTCTCCCGTATGGACGGAGCTCGCTGTAGAAACCCTACTCAGTTCTGGCACATGGTGCACAAGCTAAAGGGAAGCCAGCGGGAAAGATTCGAGTACCTCCTAGTGAACGGTGATCGAGTCACCAACCCAGACCAGGTCACCAACACCTTCCAGACACACTGGCGTAACTCCTTCCAACCACACCCTCTCCCTCTTCATGAGCCCAGTATTGCCCACATACACCATATCACCGATATTGTGCGCCAAAACCTAGCAAACACACTACCACATAACATTATACACTTAACACGACTAGACCCACAACACCCTCTCATCACACCCATTGAGGAGGAAGATGTCGCCAGGTTGCTCAGGCACACTCCGCGGCGAGCCCCCGGCCCCTCAGGAGTCACCTGGCCAATGGTGCGGAGCCTTCCTCCAGAAATCATATCCAGCCTGACAAAAATATTCAATGCTTGCCTCGCCTCTGGATACTTCCCAAAGGCTTTCAAAATTTCAAACATCACCCTAATTGCCAAGCCCGGAAAAAACTCTCACTTACCAGAAAACTATCGCCCCATAAGCCTACTTGAAATTCTTGGAAAAACTTTTGAGCGTCTAATCAATTTAAGATTGAGAGCGTTCCTCGAAGATAACGGATTGCTGGCACCACAGCAGTTCGGTTTCCGGAGGAACGCCTCAACTGAGGACGCCCTTAACAGCATAGTAGCCTACCTAAATTTCAACAAGCCATATTACAAGACAGCACTCGTGACAAAAGATGTCAAAAAAGCTTTTGACACCGTTTGGCACACCGGTTTAAAATATAAAATTTGTAATAACTTCAATCTCCCTTATCTAACACAACGCATCTTGTGTAGTTTTCTGGATGAGAGACAGACAAGAATCCGCCACCAGGGCACCTTTTCGTCATTTTTTACCCCTCAGGCTGGAGTCCCACAAGGCTCCGTACTCTCCCCAACCCTTTTTAACATGTACACAGCTGACCTACCCCTCCCAGCCCACAATGACTCACTAACTATTCAATACGCGGACGATGTAACGCAATTGGCCCGTGCCAGGTCGTTAGATCTCCTAACCGACAAAATTCAATGGGAACTGATGGCGACTGGCCTGTGGGAGATGAAATGGCGAATTCTCTCCCATCCCGAAAAATCAAAAGTCACTTATTTCAACATTAAAAGAAGTCAGCCCCGCCAAATCTCACTAAACAGAATTGATCCAATCCCCACCCCAATCCCCATCAGTAACAACAACAAAGTGCTTGGCCTCACCATAGATAAGCACCTCAACTTCAATATACATATAAAACAAAAAGCAACCATAGCCGCCAAGGCCTTGAGCAACCTGGAAAGATTTCGCGACAGCAGCACAAAAACAAAACTTCACCTCTACAAAGCTTTCATTCTCCCTCTCTTAACCTACTGCCCTCTTGCCCTCTCTCTCTCTGCTCCCTCCAACCTCTCTAAACTTCAGAAGGTTCAAAACCGAGCAATTCGTTTCGCTCTTGGGACGAAATGGTTCGACTTCAGAACCTCTCTCTCCATTCACGAGGAGTCCAACATCCCCCCTCTTAACATAACACTCCACAATAGAATCGAAAAACAACTAAGCTCCTTCTCCGACAGACACACAATCACATACAATTTCATTACCAACCTCCCCCCAGCTTTCCGTCACTTGCCGCACTGCAATCTCCTTGATCCTCCCACTGTGCCTCCTGAACCTGTCTTCTAATAATGGACTCCTCCTTTCTTCCCTTCACTATCTCCTTTTTCTGTACCACTCATGGTGTCTGAGTGGCATCATCGTCGTTCTCTCGTTCACGTGGGCGGGCCCGCGTGCCAACACCTAGTGGTTTTTTCATATTTTTTGTCTTATGGTTTTGTATTCATATTTTTGTTTTTATGCATTATTTTTCTGTCTCGCAGCCTAGGTTTTAAGGTGGCACCGGACCGCTCCTGGGAAAGGGACTAGACAAAAAAACACCGCCATTAACATACCATGCCTCTGACCGAGGGAGTGGGGTCGTGTGCCAACACCTAGTGGTTTTTTCATATTTTTTGTCTTATGGCTTTGTATTCATATTTTTGTTTTTTATACATTATTTTCCTGCCTCGCAGCCTAGGTTTCAAGAGGGCACCGGACCACTTCCAGAGAGACGGGGATAGCACGAACCGCACTCCTCCCACTGACGTCACGGCAATGGGGCCCCCGGCCGTCGGCATGACGTTCCGGTAGCGGTACCCCCCGAGGTAGTTAAGGAGCGGCCAGTACTGATGATGGGGACGGTAACCACACCATTCAGTGGAAGCCACTTCACCCCCCACACAGAGGTAGTTGGGTGCGGCAAGGGCTGGGCAGGAAGGTAGTCAAGAGATGGTGGGGCGGGGCCCTGGAAGCATCCATGCAGGAATCCCCATTCACCCCCCGCC
>NC_087167.1:24072771-24077771 GCF_035594125.1 Scylla paramamosain
TAGTAGTAGTAGTAGTAGTTGTTGTTGTTGGTGATAAATGAGGAGCGCGAGTACTCTAACCTCGTCGGTAGCTCTGCGAGCAAGTAGTGAATTTTGGGAAAAACGGCTATATATACGCGAGATCAGATCGGCCCAGAGCGCGTCTGGACCAATCAGGACGCTCGCTGAGGTGGCGACTCCTGATCCTGAGTAGGCACGCTAATATATATACCACTTTTCAACTGAGAAAACGCACACTCGTTCTCACAGCAGTACGGCGACACTATGCCTCCCAAAGCATCAGGAAAGGCTGCCAAGAAAGCTGGCAAGGCACAGAAGGCCATTGCCAAGGGCGACAAGAAGAAGAAGCGCAGGAGGAAGGAGAGCTACTCCATCTACATCTACAAGGTGCTCAAGCAAGTCCACCCAGACACTGGCGTGTCCTCCAAGGCCATGTCAATCATGAACTCGTTCGTGAATGACATTTTCGAGCGCATCGCTGCCGAGGCATCCCGCCTGGCACACTATAACAAGCGCTCCACCATCACCAGCCGGGAAATCCAGACCGCTGTCCGTCTTCTTCTGCCTGGTGAACTGGCAAAACACGCTGTTTCTGAAGGCACCAAGGCTGTTACCAAGTATACCTCCTCCAAGTAAACAGGCGGCCAGTATACTGCTGCCAGTATAAAATAATACCCGGCTCCATTGGAGCCACACTTGAAAAGGAAAAAAGATACGATATAGACAAATGCATTATTATTATAATTATTGTTATTATTATTAATATTATTATTATTATTATTTTTATTATTATTATTATTATTATTATTATTATTATTATTATTATTATTATCATTATTAATAATATTAATATTGTTGTTTTTATTATGATTATTATTATAATAATTATTGTATCATTATTATTATTATTATTATTATTATTATTATTATTATTATGCTTATTATTATCGTGATTATTATTCTGTGGAGATAAAGAAAAGATAAAAAAAAAATAGAGATAAAGAAAGATAAAAATTCTCCCAAGTGAAAGAGATATGGCCATGGAAGAGGGAATAATAATAATAATATAAAAAAAAAAAAAGGGGGGAAGGATATTGAGTTGAAAGTCGATACCTGATACTGAAAGATGGAAAATAAATATTTTCTTCCACAAAACCAAACAGATTGTCTATGAAAATTCTTTAATGAAAGAGATGTTTGGCCCTAAAAAGGGCCTAGATATTGCTGTTATGAAGATCATTCGTGGATGACTTCTTAGGCACGCTCGCCACGGATGCGACGAGCCAGTTGGATGTCCTTTGGCATGATAGTCACGCGCTTGGCATGGATGGCGCACAGGTTGGTATCCTCAAACAGACCCACGAGGTAAGCCTCGGAAGCTTCCTGGAGAGCCATGACAGCAGAGGACTGGAAGCGGAGGTCAGTCTTGAAATCCTGAGCAATTTCACGCACCAGGCGCTGGAAAGGCAGTTTCCTGATAAGCAGCTCAGTGCTCTTCTGATAACGGCGGATCTCACGGAGAGCAACGGTTCCAGGCCTGTAACGGTGGGGTTTCTTGACACCTCCAGTGGCTGGAGCAGACTTGCGAGCTGCCTTTGTAGCAAGCTGCTTGCGGGGCGCCTTGCCACCAGTGGACTTGCGAGCCGTTTGCTTGGTACGTGCCATAGTTGTGGTAACAACAACTCACAACGAACACTCAGCTGAGTCTGCCCGCGCTTCCCACAAAATCCCTTTATATATGAATCGGGTGGGCCCGACGACTCCAACCCTGCCTTGTGATTGGTCAGAAACGTCCAGTGAGGCTCATCGCCCACGCAGTCACCGCATGAAAGATGTGATCATTATTGTTAGTCTAATTCATTTTGTTCTTATTCTTATTCTTATTCTTATTCTTTCTTCCCTCATTCATAACAAATCTTGGAAAATATACAGCAGAACTGACATGTCATTTAAAATTCTAAGACAATTAGCAAGAAAGTTGTGATATTCTTATTTTTTTCATTCTTTTTATTCTATTTTTTTCTTATTCTTGTCATAATTAATATTGTTATCTTTATTATTTTCATTTTTTTTTATTATTCTTCCTTATCTTATTCTTATTTATCCTACTTTTAGAGAGATGAGGCTTGTGCGGTCACCCATCCAAGTTCTGCCCGGACCCCCTGCTTAACCTTGCTGATCCCGCCGTCAGCTGATTGGTCAAGAGCGGAGAACAAGGTGTTGGGAGGGCTTATTTCTCTTATTCTTATTCTTTCCTGTATTGTTGTTGCATTGTTGTGCTGAAAATGTTGGAAAATATGCACTAAAATTAACCCTTCATTCATAATTCTACGACAATTAGCAAGAGAGATATATTATTACTTTTTTCCCTTATTTTTGTTCTTTTTATTCTTAATCTTCTTTTTTTTATTATAGTTGTTATTGTTATTTTATTATTTTCGTTTTTCGTTCATTCTCCTCATTCTTATTGCTATTTTTTTCTATTCTCAGAGAGATGAGGCTTTTGTGGTCACCCATCCAAGTTCTTCCCGGACCCCCTGCTTAACTGCGCTGATCCCGCCGTTAGCTAATTGGCCAAGACCGGAGAACTAGGTGTTGGGAGGCCTTCTTTCTATTATTCTTATTCTTTCTTCCCCCATTCATATCGTTGTATTGGAAATGTTGGAAAATATACAAAAGAATTCACCCTTCTATGACAATTAGGAAGAAAGACATGGGATGCTTTCTTTCTTTTTTTTTATATTCCTTTATTGTAATTTTTCTTATTCTTGTTATAATAATTCTTACTGTTATCTTTATTACTTAAAATTTTCGTTCATTCTCCCTATTCTTATTCTTATTTTTTTTATTTATTTATTTTTTTTCAGACAGATGAGGCTTGTGTAGTCACCCATCCAAGTATTGCCCGAAACCCCTGCGTAATCTCGACGATTTCATTTGACAATACCTATTTACTTATTTATTTATTATTATATTTATTAAAAAAAAAAAAGAAGAAAAGAAGATGAAGAATAAGGTATGTAATCGAAATACTCTCTCTATACTGTAGCAATAGTTTAGCTGGATGTACTTGTATTGTGTCAAAAATACTTGCAATATCTGCAATTGTAACCTGCAGTGTCGGCATAATGCATAATTAAGCAATGAAAAGAAAAATTAATAAAAGAATAAATGAAAAAAAGAAAGAAAAAAAGATACAATTAACAATTAAATATATTAGCTACCCCTCTACGTTTCTTTATCACTGCAGAAAAATGGAAACATTTTAACGTAGACTTGTCAAAATTCAACTGAAATTAAGGGTTAAATAAGGATTGTCACCCCTTCCCCAGAGGATATTCATTGTCTTTTAATATATATATATATATATATATATATATATATATATATATATATATATATATATATATATATATATATATATATATATATATATATATATATATATATATATATATATATATTCTTTTTATTTAAAGTCTTATTTAGAGAGAGAGAGAGAGAGAGAGAGAGGTAACGTCCTTGAGGATAGCAGCTCGTCTACGCTCCGCTCAGTGATCAGCGTTAGAATGTAATTCCTCATTTCTTTAAAAAAAAAAAAAAAAAAAAAAAAAACAGAAACTTTATTTAGGGGGCTTGCTGGAAACAAACTACAATGGAGGAAAGAACAATATGTCTGCTATATGACCCACCCAGTTAAATTTTCAAGAAGCAAACGCAAGTTGGAAAATACGAGGAAGATAAATTTTCATTTATATACGTTTTATGGTAATTTCTGCCACGCCTTCCTCTATTCATCAAACGTCACTGACACTTATTCCCTTTATTTTTTACTTTACAGAATCTTTTGTAGGGCAAGACTCTAGAGGATATGTGCTTTCATAAATTCTATAATGCTTTGCTTATCATAGAGACATAAAAAAAAAAAATAATAATAATAAAAATAAATAAATTAATTAATTTAAAAAATCAAAATAAATAGATATATAAATTAATTAATCAATCAAATAAATTTCTATGCTTCACCTTTATAGCATTCGTATGAATGTCAAAACAAAACAAAAAATATAAATATAAATAATAATATGAAAAAAAAAAATTACTAAATATATGAAAAATAGCATTACTACTACTACTACTACTACTACTACTACTGCTACTACTACTACTATTTTTTTTTTTTTTTTTATGTAGGAAGGACACTGGCCAAGGGCAACAAAAATGTAATAAAAAAAATGCCCACTGAAATGCCAGTCCCATACAGGGGTCAAAGCAGTGGTCAAAAAATGATGAATAAGTGTCTTGAAACCTCCCTCTTGAAGGAATTCAAGTCATAGGAAGGTGGAAATACGGAAGCAGGCAGGGAGTTCCAGAGTTTACCAGAGAAAGGGATGAATGATTGAGAATACTAGTTAACTCTTGCGTTAGAGAAGTGGACAGAATAGAGGTGAGAGAAAGAAGAAAGTCTTGTGCAGCGAGGCCACGGAAGGAGGGGAGGCATGCAGTTAGCAAGATCAGAAGAGCAGTTAGCATGAAAATAGCGGTAGAAGACAGCTAGATATGCAACATTGCGGCGGTGAGAGAGAAGCTGAAGACAGTCAGTTAGAGGAGAGGAGTTGATGAGACGAAAAGCTTTTGATTCCACCCTGTCTAGAAAAGCAGTATGAGTGGAACCCCCCTCAGACATGTGAAGCATACTCCATACATGGACGGATAAGGCCCTTGTACAGAGTTAGCAGCTGGGGGGGTGAGAAAAACTGGCGGAGACGTCTCAGAACACCTAACTTCATAAAAGCTGTTTTAGCTAGAGATGAGATGTGAAGTTTCCAGTTCAGATTATAAGTAAAGGACAGACCGAGGATGTTCAATGTAGAAGAGGGGGACAGTTGAGTGTCATTGAAGAAGAGGGGATAGTTGTCTGGAAGGTTGTGTCGAGTTGATAGATGGAGGAATTGATTTTTTGAGGCATTGAACAATATCAAGTTTGTTCTGCCCCAATG
>NC_087167.1:24082771-24090271 GCF_035594125.1 Scylla paramamosain
CGTGGGCGGTCCCGCGTGCCAACACCTAGTGGTTTTTTCATATTTTTTGTCTTATGGTTTTGTATTCATATTTTTGTTTTTGTGCATTATTTTTCTGTCTCGCAGCCTAGGTTTTAAGGTGGCACCGGACCGCTCTTGGGAAAGGGACGCGACAAAAAATCACCGCCATTAACATACCATGCCTCTGACCGAGGGAGTGGGGTCGTGTGGCAACACCTAGTGGTTTTTTCATATTTTTTGTCTTATGGCTTTGTATTCATATTTTTGTTTTTTATACATTATTTTCTTGCCTCGCAGCCTAGGTTTCAAGGGGGCACCGGACCACTTCCAGAGAGACGGGGATAGCACGAACCGCACTCCTCCCACTGACGTCACGGCAATGGGGCCCCCGGACGTCGGCATGACGTTCCGGTAGCGGTACCCCCCGAGGTAGTTAAGGAGCGGCCAGTACTGATGATGGGGACGGTAACCACACCATTCAGTGGAAGCCACTTCACCCCCCACACAGAGGTAGTTGGGTGCGGCAAGGGCTGGGCAGGAAGGTAGTCAAGAGATGGTGGGGCGGGGCCCTGGAAGCATCCATGCAGGAATCCCCATTCACCCCCCGCCACCAGCGACTTACCGCGTGCAAGCAGATGGTATTAGATTTGACCCCTCGTTGCGGTGAGGGAGCCTTTTCGAGCCTCTGTCATTGCACATCCTACCATCATGTCAATCATTATCACAAACCATCCTCACCCTCCCCATGCACATAACACCACAACATTTTTTATACTTCTCTTTTCTTTAGCAGGTTGGCCTTTTTGCAGGAAGAGTCACAGGACAAGAGCAGAAAGGACCGACACCGCTTTTTCACCCACCACATTACATCATACATTAAATATCCCTGCCATCACCAAATCACTCTACTACTATCCGTGGTTCGGAACCCACGTAAAACTGTAGGTCCCTCCGCTATACGGATGTACTTCTTCCTCTGTCCTTCTTTGAACCAATAAAAAGCAAAAAAAAAAAAAACCCTTTCTACTCTGACTGTCCTTCACTCCTCTTTCACATCCTGATGGTGCAGGCTCTGGATAGTCTGGCCCCTAACTTGTGCGTGGTTTGGCCCGGGGTTTTGGGTGCGTGGGCGGCGTTCGTGGCTGTGGCTGTGTTGGGCTTGGCCTGCTCGGTTGGTGGCGGACTCTCCTGCTTTCCCCGATAAAGACCTTGTCCCCCTTGCCATCTTAGCATGAATATAACACGTAAAAAAAAAAAAAAAAAAAAAAAAAAAAAAAAAAAAAAAAAAAAAAAAAAGATGTCCTTCCTCATTGAAATTGCGCCTGGGTTAAGCCCCAGTGACTATTTCTCCTACTACAATTCCCTTCTTATCACCCCCCTATTCTTCCCACTATCCCCACTTCCCCCTCCCCATCTTTTCTCTCTTTGTTATGTTATGTTATTTTGAGGCACATTCGTGAGCTTCCTGTTAGACCGTTCGGACGTCGTACTAGCAGCTCTCATCACCATGACTGGCCGCGGCAAGGGAGGCAAGGGTCTTGGAAAGGGAGGCGCCAAGCGTCACCGTAAGGTTCTGCGTGATAACATCCAGGGAATCACCAAGCCTGCTATCCGTCGTCTAGCTCGCCGAGGTGGCGTCAAGCGCATCTCTGGTCTCATCTACGAGGAGACTCGTGGGGTGCTCAAGGTGTTCCTTGAGAACGTTATCAGGGATGCTGTCACCTATACCGAGCACGCCAAGCGTAAGACCGTTACTGCCATGGACGTTGTCTACGCCCTCAAGCGTCAGGGCCGTACCCTGTACGGATTTGGTGGTTAAATCGCTCCATTATTGAGATGGTGCCAGCTATTCAGCTTGCATTATCATCATTGAATAACATCATCTCCCGGACCTTTTTAAGGTCCACAAACATGAAAAGAAAGAAGGACCATAGACTACTATTATTACTACTACTTTCTCATAACCATGTTCACTATCACTATCTGAGCTAAGAAAAGAAACCATTATTAATTATAACCATCTTTCTCACTTCATCAGGTCTTCTCCAAGTATTATTATTATTATCATTATTATTATTATTATTATTATTATTATTATTATCATTATTATTATTATTATTATTATTATTATTATTATTATTATTATTATTATTATCATTGACTTATTTCAATGATCACGCCCCTCATCGTTCTCAGTTTCTCATAAAACAAAATATACATTGAGATGAAAAAGACGCTCAACATATCACAATAGGCAACACATCTAATCAACTCTCCACTGTGACACACAGCAGGTACATTAGTAGAAATATAGTATACATATTTATTCTCGGTCACTTGCGTGCCTGACTAAATAATAATAATAATAATAACAAATAACTAACTCGAAAATAAATACACTACTTGCTTATTATTGATATACCAGTATAGTCTACACAACTCTCTAGATGTTTGAACGTGTGGCTCCGAAGAGGAGCCGGATTGATGGTGATATTGGCTGAAGGGGAGGGAGGCCCTTTATTTACTTCTTCTCAGTCTTCTTGGGAAGGAGCACGGCCTGAATGTTGGGCAGCACGCCACCCTGTGCAATGGTGACTCCGGAGAGGAGCTTGTTAAGTTCCTCGTCGTTGCGGATGGCCAGCTGCAGGTGACGTGGGATGATGCGAGTCTTCTTGTTGTCACGGGCGGCATTGCCGGCAAGCTCAAGGACTTCAGCAGCCAGGTACTCCATAACTGCCGCAAGGTACACGGGGGCACCAGCACCCACGCGCTCGGCGTAGTTGCCTTTCCTTAGAAGGCGATGAATCCTGCCGACCGGGAACTGGAGTCCAGCACGACTGGAACGGGACTTTGACTTTCCCTTCACCTTTCCTCCCTTGCCGCGTCCAGACATGATAATGGATGTTGTGGTAGTAGTAGTAGTAGTAGTAGTTGTTGTTGTTGGTGATAAATGAGGAGCGCGAGTACTCTAACCTCGTCGGTAGCTCTGCGAGCAAGTAGTGAATTTTGGGAAAAACGGCTATATATACGCGAGATCAGATCGGCCCAGAGCGCGTCTGGACCAATCAGGACGCTCGCTGAGGTGGCGACTCCTGATCCTGAGTAGGCACGCTAATATATATACCACTTTTCAACTGAGAAAACGCACACTCGTTCTCACAGCAGTACGGCGACACTATGCCTCCCAAAGCATCAGGAAAGGCTGCCAAGAAAGCTGGCAAGGCACAGAAGGCCATTGCCAAGGGCGACAAGAAGAAGAAGCGCAGGAGGAAGGAGAGCTACTCCATCTACATCTACAAGGTGCTCAAGCAAGTCCACCCAGACACTGGCGTGTCCTCCAAGGCCATGTCAATCATGAACTCGTTCGTGAATGACATTTTCGAGCGCATCGCTGCCGAGGCATCCCGCCTGGCACACTATAACAAGCGCTCCACCATCACCAGCCGGGAAATCCAGACCGCTGTCCGTCTTCTTCTGCCTGGTGAACTGGCAAAACACGCTGTTTCTGAAGGCACCAAGGCTGTTACCAAGTATACCTCCTCCAAGTAAACAGGCGGCCAGTATACTGCTGCCAGTATAAAATAATACCCGGCTCCATTGGAGCCACACTTGAAAAGGAAAAAAGATACGATATAGACAAATGCATTATTATTATAATTATTGTTATTATTATTAATATTATTATTATTATTATTTTTATTATTATTATTATTATTATTATTATTATTATTATTATTATTATTATTATCATTATTAATAATATTAATATTGTTGTTTTTATTATGATTATTATTATAATAATTATTGTATCATTATTATTATTATTATTATTATTATTATTATTATTATTATTATTATTATTATTATGCTTATTATTATCGTGATTATTATTCTGTGGAGATAAAGAAAAGATAAAAAAAAAATAGAGATAAAGAAAGATAAAAATTCTCCCAAGTGAAAGAGATATGGCCATGGAAGAGGGAATAATAATAATAATATAAAAAAAAAAAAAGGGGGGAAGGATATTGAGTTGAAAGTCGATACCTGATACTGAAAGATGGAAAATAAATATTTTCTTCCACAAAACCAAACAGATTGTCTATGAAAATTCTTTAATGAAAGAGATGTTTGGCCCTAAAAAGGGCCTAGATATTGCTGTTATGAAGATCATTCGTGGATGACTTCTTAGGCACGCTCGCCACGGATGCGACGAGCCAGTTGGATGTCCTTTGGCATGATAGTCACGCGCTTGGCATGGATGGCGCACAGGTTGGTATCCTCAAACAGACCCACGAGGTAAGCCTCGGAAGCTTCCTGGAGAGCCATGACAGCAGAGGACTGGAAGCGGAGGTCAGTCTTGAAATCCTGAGCAATTTCACGCACCAGGCGCTGGAAAGGCAGTTTCCTGATAAGCAGCTCAGTGCTCTTCTGATAACGGCGGATCTCACGGAGAGCAACGGTTCCAGGCCTGTAACGGTGGGGTTTCTTGACACCTCCAGTGGCTGGAGCAGACTTGCGAGCTGCCTTTGTAGCAAGCTGCTTGCGGGGCGCCTTGCCACCAGTGGACTTGCGAGCCGTTTGCTTGGTACGTGCCATAGTTGTGGTAACAACAACTCACAACGAACACTCAGCTGAGTCTGCCCGCGCTTCCCACAAAATCCCTTTATATATGAATCGGGTGGGCCCGACGACTCCAACCCTGCCTTGTGATTGGTCAGAAACGTCCAGTGAGGCTCATCGCCCACGCAGTCACCGCATGAAAGATGTGATCATTATTGTTAGTCTAATTCATTTTGTTCTTATTCTTATTCTTATTCTTATTCTTTCTTCCCTCATTCATAACAAATCTTGGAAAATATACAGCAGAACTGACATGTCATTTAAAATTCTAAGACAATTAGCAAGAAAGTTGTGATATTCTTATTTTTTTCATTCTTTTTATTCTATTTTTTTCTTATTCTTGTCATAATTAATATTGTTATCTTTATTATTTTCATTTTTTTTTATTATTCTTCCTTATCTTATTCTTATTTATCCTACTTTTAGAGAGATGAGGCTTGTGCGGTCACCCATCCAAGTTCTGCCCGGACCCCCTGCTTAACCTTGCTGATCCCGCCGTCAGCTGATTGGTCAAGAGCGGAGAACAAGGTGTTGGGAGGGCTTATTTCTCTTATTCTTATTCTTTCCTGTATTGTTGTTGCATTGTTGTGCTGAAAATGTTGGAAAATATGCACTAAAATTAACCCTTCATTCATAATTCTACGACAATTAGCAAGAGAGATATATTATTACTTTTTTCCCTTATTTTTGTTCTTTTTATTCTTAATCTTCTTTTTTTTATTATAGTTGTTATTGTTATTTTATTATTTTCGTTTTTCGTTCATTCTCCTCATTCTTATTGCTATTTTTTTCTATTCTCAGAGAGATGAGGCTTTTGTGGTCACCCATCCAAGTTCTTCCCGGACCCCCTGCTTAACTGCGCTGATCCCGCCGTTAGCTAATTGGCCAAGACCGGAGAACTAGGTGTTGGGAGGCCTTCTTTCTATTATTCTTATTCTTTCTTCCCCCATTCATATCGTTGTATTGGAAATGTTGGAAAATATACAAAAGAATTCACCCTTCTATGACAATTAGGAAGAAAGACATGGGATGCTTTCTTTCTTTTTTTTTATATTCCTTTATTGTAATTTTTCTTATTCTTGTTATAATAATTCTTACTGTTATCTTTATTACTTAAAATTTTCGTTCATTCTCCCTATTCTTATTCTTATTTTTTTTATTTATTTATTTTTTTTCAGACAGATGAGGCTTGTGTAGTCACCCATCCAAGTATTGCCCGAAACCCCTGCGTAATCTCGACGATTTCATTTGACAATACCTATTTACTTATTTATTTATTATTATATTTATTAAAAAAAAAAAAGAAGAAAAGAAGATGAAGAATAAGGTATGTAATCGAAATACTCTCTCTATACTGTAGCAATAGTTTAGCTGGATGTACTTGTATTGTGTCAAAAATACTTGCAATATCTGCAATTGTAACCTGCAGTGTCGGCATAATGCATAATTAAGCAATGAAAAGAAAAATTAATAAAAGAATAAATGAAAAAAAGAAAGAAAAAAAGATACAATTAACAATTAAATATATTAGCTACCCCTCTACGTTTCTTTATCACTGCAGAAAAATGGAAACATTTTAACGTAGACTTGTCAAAATTCAACTGAAATTAAGGGTTAAATAAGGATTGTCACCCCTTCCCCAGAGGATATTCATTGTCTTTTAATATATATATATATATATATATATATATATATATATATATATATATATATATATATATATATATATATATATATATATATATATATATATATATATATATATATATATATATATTCTTTTTATTTAAAGTCTTATTTAGAGAGAGAGAGAGAGAGAGAGAGAGGTAACGTCCTTGAGGATAGCAGCTCGTCTACGCTCCGCTCAGTGATCAGCGTTAGAATGTAATTCCTCATTTCTTTAAAAAAAAAAAAAAAAAAAAAAAAACAGAAACTTTATTTAGGGGGCTTGCTGGAAACAAACTACAATGGAGGAAAGAACAATATGTCTGCTATATGACCCACCCAGTTAAATTTTCAAGAAGCAAACGCAAGTTGGAAAATACGAGGAAGATAAATTTTCATTTATATACGTTTTATGGTAATTTCTGCCACGCCTTCCTCTATTCATCAAACGTCACTGACACTTATTCCCTTTATTTTTTACTTTACAGAATCTTTTGTAGGGCAAGACTCTAGAGGATATGTGCTTTCATAAATTCTATAATGCTTTGCTTATCATAGAGACATAAAAAAAAAAAATAATAATAATAAAAATAAATAAATTAATTAATTTAAAAAATCAAAATAAATAGATATATAAATTAATTAATCAATCAAATAAATTTCTATGCTTCACCTTTATAGCATTCGTATGAATGTCAAAACAAAACAAAAAATATAAATATAAATAATAATATGAAAAAAAAAAATTACTAAATATATGAAAAATAGCATTACTACTACTACTACTACTACTACTACTACTGCTACTACTACTACTATTTTTTTTTTTTTTTTTATGTAGGAAGGACACTGGCCAAGGGCAACAAAAATGTAATAAAAAAAATGCCCACTGAAATGCCAGTCCCATACAGGGGTCAAAGCAGTGGTCAAAAAATGATGAATAAGTGTCTTGAAACCTCCCTCTTGAAGGAATTCAAGTCATAGGAAGGTGGAAATACGGAAGCAGGCAGGGAGTTCCAGAGTTTACCAGAGAAAGGGATGAATGATTGAGAATACTAGTTAACTCTTGCGTTAGAGAAGTGGACAGAATAGAGGTGAGAGAAAGAAGAAAGTCTTGTGCAGCGAGGCCACGGAAGGAGGGGAGGCATGCAGTTAGCAAGATCAGAAGAGCAGTTAGCATGAAAATAGCGGTAGAAGACAGCTAGATATGCAACA
>NC_087167.1:24095271-24102771 GCF_035594125.1 Scylla paramamosain
CATCCAGGGAATCACCAAGCCTGCTATCCGTCGTCTAGCTCGCCGAGGTGGCGTCAAGCGCATCTCTGGTCTCATCTACGAGGAGACTCGTGGGGTGCTCAAGGTGTTCCTTGAGAACGTTATCAGGGATGCTGTCACCTATACCGAGCACGCCAAGCGTAAGACCGTTACTGCCATGGACGTTGTCTACGCCCTCAAGCGTCAGGGCCGTACCCTGTACGGATTTGGTGGTTAAATCGCTCCATTATTGAGATGGTGCCAGCTATTCAGCTTGCATTATCATCATTGAATAACATCATCTCCCGGACCTTTTTAAGGTCCACAAACATGAAAAGAAAGAAGGACCATAGACTACTATTATTACTACTACTTTCTCATAACCATGTTCACTATCACTATCTGAGCTAAGAAAAGAAACCATTATTAATTATAACCATCTTTCTCACTTCATCAGGTCTTCTCCAAGTATTATTATTATTATCATTATTATTATTATTATTATTATTATTATTATTATCATTATTATTATTATTATTATTATTATTATTATTATTATTATTATTATTATTATCATTGACTTATTTCAATGATCACGCCCCTCATCGTTCTCAGTTTCTCATAAAACAAAATATACATTGAGATGAAAAAGACGCTCAACATATCACAATAGGCAACACATCTAATCAACTCTCCACTGTGACACACAGCAGGTACATTAGTAGAAATATAGTATACATATTTATTCTCGGTCACTTGCGTGCCTGACTAAATAATAATAATAATAATAACAAATAACTAACTCGAAAATAAATACACTACTTGCTTATTATTGATATACCAGTATAGTCTACACAACTCTCTAGATGTTTGAACGTGTGGCTCCGAAGAGGAGCCGGATTGATGGTGATATTGGCTGAAGGGGAGGGAGGCCCTTTATTTACTTCTTCTCAGTCTTCTTGGGAAGGAGCACGGCCTGAATGTTGGGCAGCACGCCACCCTGTGCAATGGTGACTCCGGAGAGGAGCTTGTTAAGTTCCTCGTCGTTGCGGATGGCCAGCTGCAGGTGACGTGGGATGATGCGAGTCTTCTTGTTGTCACGGGCGGCATTGCCGGCAAGCTCAAGGACTTCAGCAGCCAGGTACTCCATAACTGCCGCAAGGTACACGGGGGCACCAGCACCCACGCGCTCGGCGTAGTTGCCTTTCCTTAGAAGGCGATGAATCCTGCCGACCGGGAACTGGAGTCCAGCACGACTGGAACGGGACTTTGACTTTCCCTTCACCTTTCCTCCCTTGCCGCGTCCAGACATGATAATGGATGTTGTGGTAGTAGTAGTAGTAGTAGTAGTTGTTGTTGTTGGTGATAAATGAGGAGCGCGAGTACTCTAACCTCGTCGGTAGCTCTGCGAGCAAGTAGTGAATTTTGGGAAAAACGGCTATATATACGCGAGATCAGATCGGCCCAGAGCGCGTCTGGACCAATCAGGACGCTCGCTGAGGTGGCGACTCCTGATCCTGAGTAGGCACGCTAATATATATACCACTTTTCAACTGAGAAAACGCACACTCGTTCTCACAGCAGTACGGCGACACTATGCCTCCCAAAGCATCAGGAAAGGCTGCCAAGAAAGCTGGCAAGGCACAGAAGGCCATTGCCAAGGGCGACAAGAAGAAGAAGCGCAGGAGGAAGGAGAGCTACTCCATCTACATCTACAAGGTGCTCAAGCAAGTCCACCCAGACACTGGCGTGTCCTCCAAGGCCATGTCAATCATGAACTCGTTCGTGAATGACATTTTCGAGCGCATCGCTGCCGAGGCATCCCGCCTGGCACACTATAACAAGCGCTCCACCATCACCAGCCGGGAAATCCAGACCGCTGTCCGTCTTCTTCTGCCTGGTGAACTGGCAAAACACGCTGTTTCTGAAGGCACCAAGGCTGTTACCAAGTATACCTCCTCCAAGTAAACAGGCGGCCAGTATACTGCTGCCAGTATAAAATAATACCCGGCTCCATTGGAGCCACACTTGAAAAGGAAAAAAGATACGATATAGACAAATGCATTATTATTATAATTATTGTTATTATTATTAATATTATTATTATTATTATTTTTATTATTATTATTATTATTATTATTATTATTATTATTATTATTATTATCATTATTAATAATATTAATATTGTTGTTTTTATTATGATTATTATTATAATAATTATTGTATCATTATTATTATTATTATTATTATTATTATTATTATTATTATTATTATTATTATTATGCTTATTATTATCGTGATTATTATTCTGTGGAGATAAAGAAAAGATAAAAAAAAAATAGAGATAAAGAAAGATAAAAATTCTCCCAAGTGAAAGAGATATGGCCATGGAAGAGGGAATAATAATAATAATATAAAAAAAAAAAAAGGGGGGAAGGATATTGAGTTGAAAGTCGATACCTGATACTGAAAGATGGAAAATAAATATTTTCTTCCACAAAACCAAACAGATTGTCTATGAAAATTCTTTAATGAAAGAGATGTTTGGCCCTAAAAAGGGCCTAGATATTGCTGTTATGAAGATCATTCGTGGATGACTTCTTAGGCACGCTCGCCACGGATGCGACGAGCCAGTTGGATGTCCTTTGGCATGATAGTCACGCGCTTGGCATGGATGGCGCACAGGTTGGTATCCTCAAACAGACCCACGAGGTAAGCCTCGGAAGCTTCCTGGAGAGCCATGACAGCAGAGGACTGGAAGCGGAGGTCAGTCTTGAAATCCTGAGCAATTTCACGCACCAGGCGCTGGAAAGGCAGTTTCCTGATAAGCAGCTCAGTGCTCTTCTGATAACGGCGGATCTCACGGAGAGCAACGGTTCCAGGCCTGTAACGGTGGGGTTTCTTGACACCTCCAGTGGCTGGAGCAGACTTGCGAGCTGCCTTTGTAGCAAGCTGCTTGCGGGGCGCCTTGCCACCAGTGGACTTGCGAGCCGTTTGCTTGGTACGTGCCATAGTTGTGGTAACAACAACTCACAACGAACACTCAGCTGAGTCTGCCCGCGCTTCCCACAAAATCCCTTTATATATGAATCGGGTGGGCCCGACGACTCCAACCCTGCCTTGTGATTGGTCAGAAACGTCCAGTGAGGCTCATCGCCCACGCAGTCACCGCATGAAAGATGTGATCATTATTGTTAGTCTAATTCATTTTGTTCTTATTCTTATTCTTATTCTTATTCTTTCTTCCCTCATTCATAACAAATCTTGGAAAATATACAGCAGAACTGACATGTCATTTAAAATTCTAAGACAATTAGCAAGAAAGTTGTGATATTCTTATTTTTTTCATTCTTTTTATTCTATTTTTTTCTTATTCTTGTCATAATTAATATTGTTATCTTTATTATTTTCATTTTTTTTTATTATTCTTCCTTATCTTATTCTTATTTATCCTACTTTTAGAGAGATGAGGCTTGTGCGGTCACCCATCCAAGTTCTGCCCGGACCCCCTGCTTAACCTTGCTGATCCCGCCGTCAGCTGATTGGTCAAGAGCGGAGAACAAGGTGTTGGGAGGGCTTATTTCTCTTATTCTTATTCTTTCCTGTATTGTTGTTGCATTGTTGTGCTGAAAATGTTGGAAAATATGCACTAAAATTAACCCTTCATTCATAATTCTACGACAATTAGCAAGAGAGATATATTATTACTTTTTTCCCTTATTTTTGTTCTTTTTATTCTTAATCTTCTTTTTTTTATTATAGTTGTTATTGTTATTTTATTATTTTCGTTTTTCGTTCATTCTCCTCATTCTTATTGCTATTTTTTTCTATTCTCAGAGAGATGAGGCTTTTGTGGTCACCCATCCAAGTTCTTCCCGGACCCCCTGCTTAACTGCGCTGATCCCGCCGTTAGCTAATTGGCCAAGACCGGAGAACTAGGTGTTGGGAGGCCTTCTTTCTATTATTCTTATTCTTTCTTCCCCCATTCATATCGTTGTATTGGAAATGTTGGAAAATATACAAAAGAATTCACCCTTCTATGACAATTAGGAAGAAAGACATGGGATGCTTTCTTTCTTTTTTTTTATATTCCTTTATTGTAATTTTTCTTATTCTTGTTATAATAATTCTTACTGTTATCTTTATTACTTAAAATTTTCGTTCATTCTCCCTATTCTTATTCTTATTTTTTTTATTTATTTATTTTTTTTCAGACAGATGAGGCTTGTGTAGTCACCCATCCAAGTATTGCCCGAAACCCCTGCGTAATCTCGACGATTTCATTTGACAATACCTATTTACTTATTTATTTATTATTATATTTATTAAAAAAAAAAAAGAAGAAAAGAAGATGAAGAATAAGGTATGTAATCGAAATACTCTCTCTATACTGTAGCAATAGTTTAGCTGGATGTACTTGTATTGTGTCAAAAATACTTGCAATATCTGCAATTGTAACCTGCAGTGTCGGCATAATGCATAATTAAGCAATGAAAAGAAAAATTAATAAAAGAATAAATGAAAAAAAGAAAGAAAAAAAGATACAATTAACAATTAAATATATTAGCTACCCCTCTACGTTTCTTTATCACTGCAGAAAAATGGAAACATTTTAACGTAGACTTGTCAAAATTCAACTGAAATTAAGGGTTAAATAAGGATTGTCACCCCTTCCCCAGAGGATATTCATTGTCTTTTAATATATATATATATATATATATATATATATATATATATATATATATATATATATATATATATATATATATATATATATATATATATATATATATATATATATATATATATATATATATATATATATATATTCTTTTTATTTAAAGTCTTATTTAGAGAGAGAGAGAGAGAGAGAGAGAGGTAACGTCCTTGAGGATAGCAGCTCGTCTACGCTCCGCTCAGTGATCAGCGTTAGAATGTAATTCCTCATTTCTTTAAAAAAAAAAAAAAAAAAAAAAAAACAGAAACTTTATTTAGGGGGCTTGCTGGAAACAAACTACAATGGAGGAAAGAACAATATGTCTGCTATATGACCCACCCAGTTAAATTTTCAAGAAGCAAACGCAAGTTGGAAAATACGAGGAAGATAAATTTTCATTTATATACGTTTTATGGTAATTTCTGCCACGCCTTCCTCTATTCATCAAACGTCACTGACACTTATTCCCTTTATTTTTTACTTTACAGAATCTTTTGTAGGGCAAGACTCTAGAGGATATGTGCTTTCATAAATTCTATAATGCTTTGCTTATCATAGAGACATAAAAAAAAAAAATAATAATAATAAAAATAAATAAATTAATTAATTTAAAAAATCAAAATAAATAGATATATAAATTAATTAATCAATCAAATAAATTTCTATGCTTCACCTTTATAGCATTCGTATGAATGTCAAAACAAAACAAAAAATATAAATATAAATAATAATATGAAAAAAAAAAATTACTAAATATATGAAAAATAGCATTACTACTACTACTACTACTACTACTACTACTGCTACTACTACTACTATTTTTTTTTTTTTTTTTATGTAGGAAGGACACTGGCCAAGGGCAACAAAAATGTAATAAAAAAAATGCCCACTGAAATGCCAGTCCCATACAGGGGTCAAAGCAGTGGTCAAAAAATGATGAATAAGTGTCTTGAAACCTCCCTCTTGAAGGAATTCAAGTCATAGGAAGGTGGAAATACGGAAGCAGGCAGGGAGTTCCAGAGTTTACCAGAGAAAGGGATGAATGATTGAGAATACTAGTTAACTCTTGCGTTAGAGAAGTGGACAGAATAGAGGTGAGAGAAAGAAGAAAGTCTTGTGCAGCGAGGCCACGGAAGGAGGGGAGGCATGCAGTTAGCAAGATCAGAAGAGCAGTTAGCATGAAAATAGCGGTAGAAGACAGCTAGATATGCAACATTGCGGCGGTGAGAGAGAAGCTGAAGACAGTCAGTTAGAGGAGAGGAGTTGATGAGACGAAAAGCTTTTGATTCCACCCTGTCTAGAAAAGCAGTATGAGTGGAACCCCCCTCAGACATGTGAAGCATACTCCATACATGGACGGATAAGGCCCTTGTACAGAGTTAGCAGCTGGGGGGGTGAGAAAAACTGGCGGAGACGTCTCAGAACACCTAACTTCATAAAAGCTGTTTTAGCTAGAGATGAGATGTGAAGTTTCCAGTTCAGATTATAAGTAAAGGACAGACCGAGGATGTTCAATGTAGAAGAGGGGGACAGTTGAGTGTCATTGAAGAAGAGGGGATAGTTGTCTGGAAGGTTGTGTCGAGTTGATAGATGGAGGAATTGATTTTTTGAGGCATTGAACAATATCAAGTTTGTTCTGCCCCAATGAGAAATTTTAGAAAGATCAGAAGTCAGGCGTTCTGTGGCTTCCCTGCGTGATATGTTTACCTCCTGAAGGGTTGGACGTCTATGAAAAGACGTGGAAAAGTGCAGGGTGGTATCTTCAGCGTAGGAGTGGATAGGACAAGAAGTTTGGTTTAGAAGATCATTAATGAATAATAAGAAGAGAGTGGGTGACAGGACAGAACCCTGAGGAACACCACTGTTAATTGATTTAGGAGAAGAACAGTGACCGTCTACCACAGCAGCAATAGAACGGTCAAAAAGGAAACTTGAGATGAAGTAAACAGAGAGAAGGATAGAAACCGTAGGAGGGTAGTTTGGAAATCAAAGCTTTGTGCCAGACTCTATCAAAAGCTTTTGATAATTATGTCCAAGGCAACAGCAAAAGTTTCACCAAAATCTCTAAAAGAGGATGACCAAGACTCAGTAAGGAAAGCCAGAAGATCACCAGTAGAGCGGCCTTGACGGAACCCATACTGGCGATCAGATAGAAGGTTGTGGAGTGATAGATGTTTAAGAATCTTCCTGTTGAAGATAGATTCAAAAACTTTAGATAGGCAGGAAATTAAAGCAATAGGATGGTAGTTTGAGGGATTAGAACGGTCACCCTTTTTAGGAACAGGTTGAATGTAAGTAAACTTCCAGCAAGAAGGAAAGGTAGTGTTGACAGACAGAGCTGAAAGAATTTGAATAGGCAAGGTGCAAGCATGGAGGCATTGTTTCGGAGAACAATAGGAGGGACCCCATCCGGTCCATAAGCCTTCCGAGGGTTTAGGCCAGCGAGGGCATGGAAAACATCATTGCGAAGAATTTTAATAGGTGGCATGAAGTTGTCAGAGGGTGGAGGAGAGGGAGGAACAAGCCCAGAATCGTCCAATGTAGAATTTTTAGCAAAGGTTTGAGCAAAGATTTCAGCTTTAGAAATAGATGCGATAGCAGTGGTGCCATCTGGTTGAAATAGAGTAGGGAAAGAAGAAGCAGCAAAGTTATTGGAGATACTTTTTGGCTAGATGCCAGAAATCACGAAGGGAGTTAGAGAGAGAGAGAGAGAGAGAGAGAGAGAGAGAGAGAGAGAGAGAGAGAGAGAGAGAGAGAGAGAGAGAGAGAGAGAGAGAATGTGTGTG
>NC_087167.1:24107771-24120271 GCF_035594125.1 Scylla paramamosain
CTGAAACCATGAATTCCCTGCTTGAATATAACGGTTGCCCCACAATAAAGCTTCCACCAAACTTCCAACAAACCAACCAACAACACTTTAAACAACATTTCCAACAAAACGAAGAGATACACACTCCAACACCCCCACTTCAGCAACCCGAACTTACCACACCCAACGACACCAGTTCCCTCTCACCTAGGGACATGGGCTCCGAAGAAGACCCAGCTTCTGGTGAATCGCAGCCCCAGAAGTCCCCTCCAACACAATCCACTCCTACCACTACCATTACCAGTGCCATTACTTCTACCAACACAACCAACAACACCACAAAAAAGACTGACACAAAACGCCTGCTCACAAACCAACCCCAACCTTCACCCCCATCTACACGAACCGCATTAAGGGGTAGGAAAAACACCTAACACACTCAACAATGATCACAGTAGTACAACTAAACTGTCGCGGTTTCTGGAATAACAGACACCTTATCTCAGAAGCAATTCGATCTATCGATCCAGACATCGTCCTTCTCAACCACACAGGCACACCTCTTAAACCCATCAAACTTTACGGATACAACACACGCTACACAACAGGTACGCGCCATGATGGCGTAGCTATCATGGTAAAATGTACCATCAAACACATCCACATAACCGACTGGCCTTCAGCTCACTTCCTGGCCACCAAGATCGAAACACAACACGGGCAATTTCTAATCGCCACAACGTACAGCAGACCGGATACTGGGCTCCCTCTCACCAGCCTCAACAATCTCTTCAACCACACAAACCTACCAGTCTACATACTGGCAGACCTTAATGCCAGTCACACAGCATTTCGACATAACAAGAACAACCAACACGGACACGAACTTCTGCAACTCACACAACTAAAACGCCTCCGTTTCCTTGGTCCTGACTTTCCTACCTGCTATACCCACAATGGGAATGGCAGGCCGGATCTCATTCTCTCCAATCGGCAGTCCCTACCTTTCCACCACCACATCTCCCAAGGACCCCTCTGTGGTTCAGACCACGTTCCCATAATCCTAAAAATATCCTCCAACCCCATATCTATCCCATCCCCACCTGTCCCCGACTACCGCTCCGCCGATTGGGAGGGATTCAGGGAAACACTTACAGATCTACACCGACCAACACAGCTCGAAGGCCAACCATATACAGAAATAGACAGCGCCCTAGCGAAACTACACAGTGACATCCTGACATCAGCCAACAGACACACCCCAAAGAAACAACACACAATTCACATAGACTTCAGACCCTCCATAAAAACACAACGACTACTAGTGTGCTACAGAACACGCTTTTTAAAAAACATGAACAGCCTCATTCCCATCTACAGAGACCTATGCACCCTTCGCACACACATACTAAATAGCCTACAGGATGATCACAGCGCTCACTGGAGGACTCTAGTCTCCCGTATGGACGGAGCTCGCTGTAGAAACCCTACTCAGTTCTGGCACATGGTGCACAAGCTAAAGGGAAGCCAGCGGGAAAGATTCGAGTACCTCCTAGTGAACGGTGATCGAGTCACCAACCCAGACCAGGTCACCAACACCTTCCAGACACACTGGCGTAACTCCTTCCAACCACACCCTCTCCCTCTTCATGAGCCCAGTATTGCCCACATACACCATATCACCGATATTGTGCGCCAAAACCTAGCAAACACACTACCACATAACATTATACACTTAACACGACTAGACCCACAACACCCTCTCATCACACCCATTGAGGAGGAAGATGTCGCCAGGTTGCTCAGGCACACTCCGCGGCGAGCCCCCGGCCCCTCAGGAGTCACCTGGCCAATGGTGCGGAGCCTTCCTCCAGAAATCATATCCAGCCTGACAAAAATATTCAATGCTTGCCTCGCCTCTGGATACTTCCCAAAGGCTTTCAAAATTTCAAACATCACCCTAATTGCCAAGCCCGGAAAAAACTCTCACTTACCAGAAAACTATCGCCCCATAAGCCTACTTGAAATTCTTGGAAAAACTTTTGAGCGTCTAATCAATTTAAGATTGAGAGCGTTCCTCGAAGATAACGGATTGCTGGCACCACAGCAGTTCGGTTTCCGGAGGAACGCCTCAACTGAGGACGCCCTTAACAGCATAGTAGCCTACCTAAATTTCAACAAGCCATATTACAAGACAGCACTCGTGACAAAAGATGTCAAAAAAGCTTTTGACACCGTTTGGCACACCGGTTTAAAATATAAAATTTGTAATAACTTCAATCTCCCTTATCTAACACAACGCATCTTGTGTAGTTTTCTGGATGAGAGACAGACAAGAATCCGCCACCAGGGCACCTTTTCGTCATTTTTTACCCCTCAGGCTGGAGTCCCACAAGGCTCCGTACTCTCCCCAACCCTTTTTAACATGTACACAGCTGACCTACCCCTCCCAGCCCACAATGACTCACTAACTATTCAATACGCGGACGATGTAACGCAATTGGCCCGTGCCAGGTCGTTAGATCTCCTAACCGACAAAATTCAATGGGAACTGATGGCGACTGGCCTGTGGGAGATGAAATGGCGAATTCTCTCCCATCCCGAAAAATCAAAAGTCACTTATTTCAACATTAAAAGAAGTCAGCCCCGCCAAATCTCACTAAACAGAATTGATCCAATCCCCACCCCAATCCCCATCAGTAACAACAACAAAGTGCTTGGCCTCACCATAGATAAGCACCTCAACTTCAATATACATATAAAACAAAAAGCAACCATAGCCGCCAAGGCCTTGAGCAACCTGGAAAGATTTCGCGACAGCAGCACAAAAACAAAACTTCACCTCTACAAAGCTTTCATTCTCCCTCTCTTAACCTACTGCCCTCTTGCCCTCTCTCTCTCTGCTCCCTCCAACCTCTCTAAACTTCAGAAGGTTCAAAACCGAGCAATTCGTTTCGCTCTTGGGACGAAATGGTTCGACTTCAGAACCTCTCTCTCCATTCACGAGGAGTCCAACATCCCCCCTCTTAACATAACACTCCACAATAGAATCGAAAAACAACTAAGCTCCTTCTCCGACAGACACACAATCACATACAATTTCATTACCAACCTCCCCCCAGCTTTCCGTCACTTGCCGCACTGCAATCTCCTTGATCCTCCCACTGTGCCTCCTGAACCTGTCTTCTAATAATGGACTCCTCCTTTCTTCCCTTCACTATCTCCTTTTTCTGTACCACTCATGGTGTCTGAGTGGCATCATCGTCGTTCTCTCGTTCACGTGGGCGGGCCCGCGTGCCAACACCTAGTGGTTTTTTCATATTTTTTGTCTTATGGTTTTGTATTCATATTTTTGTTTTTATGCATTATTTTTCTGTCTCGCAGCCTAGGTTTTAAGGTGGCACCGGACCGCTCCTGGGAAAGGGACTAGACAAAAAAACACCGCCATTAACATACCATGCCTCTGACCGAGGGAGTGGGGTCGTGTGCCAACACCTAGTGGTTTTTTCATATTTTTTGTCTTATGGCTTTGTATTCATATTTTTGTTTTTTATACATTATTTTCCTGCCTCGCAGCCTAGGTTTCAAGAGGGCACCGGACCACTTCCAGAGAGACGGGGATAGCACGAACCGCACTCCTCCCACTGACGTCACGGCAATGGGGCCCCCGGCCGTCGGCATGACGTTCCGGTAGCGGTACCCCCCGAGGTAGTTAAGGAGCGGCCAGTACTGATGATGGGGACGGTAACCACACCATTCAGTGGAAGCCACTTCACCCCCCACACAGAGGTAGTTGGGTGCGGCAAGGGCTGGGCAGGAAGGTAGTCAAGAGATGGTGGGGCGGGGCCCTGGAAGCATCCATGCAGGAATCCCCATTCACCCCCCGCCACCAGCGACTTACCGCGTGCAGGCAGATGGTATTAGATTTGACCCCTCGTTGCGGTGAGGGAGCCTTTTCGAGCCTCTGTCATTGCACATCCTACCATCACGTCAATCATTATCACAAACCATCCTCTCCCTCCCCATGCATATAACACCACGACATTTTTTATATTATATTTATATATATATATATATGTATATGTATGTATATGTGTATATGTATGTATGTGTATATATGTATGTATGTGTATATATGTATATATGTATGTATGTATGTATATGTATATGTATATATATGTATGTGTATATATATATATTTATATATATTTTTTTTTTTTTTTTTTTTTTTTTTTTTTTTTTTTTTTTTTTTTTTTTTTTTAGCAGGGTGGCCTTTTTGCAGGACGAGTCACAGGACACAAGAAAAAAGGACCAACACCGCTTTTTTCACCCACCACATTACATCATACAATAAATATCCCGGCCATCACCAAATCACTCTACTACTATCCGTGGTTCGGAACCCACGTAAAACTGTAGGTCCCTCCGCTATACGGATGCAATTCTTCCTCTGTCCTTCTTTGAACCAATAAAAAGCACAAAAAAACCCTTTTTACTCTGACTGTCCTTCACTCCTCTTTCACAACCTGATAATGCAGGCTCTGGATAGTCTGGCCCCTAACTTGTGCGTGGTTTGGCCCGGGGATTTGGGTGCGTGGGCGGCGTCCGTGGCTGTGGCTGTGTTGGGCTTGGCTTGCTCGGTTGGTGGAGGACTCTCCTGCTTTCCCCGATAAAGCCCTTGTCTTCCTGGCCATCTTAGAATGAATATAACACGTTAAAAAAAAAAAATAAATAAATAAAAAACATAAAAAAAAGATGTCCCTCCTAATTCAAATTGCGCCTGGGTCAAGCCCCAGTGACTATTTCTCCTACTACAATTCCCTTCTTATCACCCCCCTATTCTTCCCACTATCCCCACTTCTCCCTCCCCATCTTTTCTCTCTTTGTTATGTTATGTTATGTTATTTTGAGGCACATTCGTGAGCTTCCTGTTAGACCGTTCGGACGTCGTACTAGCAGCTCTCATCACCATGACTGGCCGCGGCAAGGGAGGCAAGGGTCTTGGAAAGGGAGGCGCCAAGCGTCACCGTAAGGTTCTGCGTGATAACATCCAGGGAATCACCAAGCCTGCTATCCGTCGTCTAGCTCGCCGAGGTGGCGTCAAGCGCATCTCTGGTCTCATCTACGAGGAGACTCGTGGGGTGCTCAAGGTGTTCCTTGAGAACGTTATCAGGGATGCTGTCACCTATACCGAGCACGCCAAGCGTAAGACCGTTACTGCCATGGACGTTGTCTACGCCCTCAAGCGTCAGGGCCGTACCCTGTACGGATTTGGTGGTTAAATCGCTCCATTATTGAGATGGTGCCAGCTATTCAGCTTGCATTATCATCATTGAATAACATCATCTCCCGGACCTTTTTAAGGTCCACAAACATGAAAAGAAAGAAGGACCATAGACTACTATTATTACTACTACTTTCTCATAACCATGTTCACTATCACTATCTGAGCTAAGAAAAGAAACCATTATTAATTATAACCATCTTTCTCACTTCATCAGGTCTTCTCCAAGTATTATTATTATTATCATTATTATTATTATTATTATTATTATTATTATTATCATTATTATTATTATTATTATTATTATTATTATTATTATTATTATTATTATTATCATTGACTTATTTCAATGATCACGCCCCTCATCGTTCTCAGTTTCTCATAAAACAAAATATACATTGAGATGAAAAAGACGCTCAACATATCACAATAGGCAACACATCTAATCAACTCTCCACTGTGACACACAGCAGGTACATTAGTAGAAATATAGTATACATATTTATTCTCGGTCACTTGCGTGCCTGACTAAATAATAATAATAATAATAACAAATAACTAACTCGAAAATAAATACACTACTTGCTTATTATTGATATACCAGTATAGTCTACACAACTCTCTAGATGTTTGAACGTGTGGCTCCGAAGAGGAGCCGGATTGATGGTGATATTGGCTGAAGGGGAGGGAGGCCCTTTATTTACTTCTTCTCAGTCTTCTTGGGAAGGAGCACGGCCTGAATGTTGGGCAGCACGCCACCCTGTGCAATGGTGACTCCGGAGAGGAGCTTGTTAAGTTCCTCGTCGTTGCGGATGGCCAGCTGCAGGTGACGTGGGATGATGCGAGTCTTCTTGTTGTCACGGGCGGCATTGCCGGCAAGCTCAAGGACTTCAGCAGCCAGGTACTCCATAACTGCCGCAAGGTACACGGGGGCACCAGCACCCACGCGCTCGGCGTAGTTGCCTTTCCTTAGAAGGCGATGAATCCTGCCGACCGGGAACTGGAGTCCAGCACGACTGGAACGGGACTTTGACTTTCCCTTCACCTTTCCTCCCTTGCCGCGTCCAGACATGATAATGGATGTTGTGGTAGTAGTAGTAGTAGTAGTAGTTGTTGTTGTTGGTGATAAATGAGGAGCGCGAGTACTCTAACCTCGTCGGTAGCTCTGCGAGCAAGTAGTGAATTTTGGGAAAAACGGCTATATATACGCGAGATCAGATCGGCCCAGAGCGCGTCTGGACCAATCAGGACGCTCGCTGAGGTGGCGACTCCTGATCCTGAGTAGGCACGCTAATATATATACCACTTTTCAACTGAGAAAACGCACACTCGTTCTCACAGCAGTACGGCGACACTATGCCTCCCAAAGCATCAGGAAAGGCTGCCAAGAAAGCTGGCAAGGCACAGAAGGCCATTGCCAAGGGCGACAAGAAGAAGAAGCGCAGGAGGAAGGAGAGCTACTCCATCTACATCTACAAGGTGCTCAAGCAAGTCCACCCAGACACTGGCGTGTCCTCCAAGGCCATGTCAATCATGAACTCGTTCGTGAATGACATTTTCGAGCGCATCGCTGCCGAGGCATCCCGCCTGGCACACTATAACAAGCGCTCCACCATCACCAGCCGGGAAATCCAGACCGCTGTCCGTCTTCTTCTGCCTGGTGAACTGGCAAAACACGCTGTTTCTGAAGGCACCAAGGCTGTTACCAAGTATACCTCCTCCAAGTAAACAGGCGGCCAGTATACTGCTGCCAGTATAAAATAATACCCGGCTCCATTGGAGCCACACTTGAAAAGGAAAAAAGATACGATATAGACAAATGCATTATTATTATAATTATTGTTATTATTATTAATATTATTATTATTATTATTTTTATTATTATTATTATTATTATTATTATTATTATTATTATTATTATTATCATTATTAATAATATTAATATTGTTGTTTTTATTATGATTATTATTATAATAATTATTGTATCATTATTATTATTATTATTATTATTATTATTATTATTATTATTATTATTATTATTATGCTTATTATTATCGTGATTATTATTCTGTGGAGATAAAGAAAAGATAAAAAAAAAATAGAGATAAAGAAAGATAAAAATTCTCCCAAGTGAAAGAGATATGGCCATGGAAGAGGGAATAATAATAATAATATAAAAAAAAAAAAAGGGGGGAAGGATATTGAGTTGAAAGTCGATACCTGATACTGAAAGATGGAAAATAAATATTTTCTTCCACAAAACCAAACAGATTGTCTATGAAAATTCTTTAATGAAAGAGATGTTTGGCCCTAAAAAGGGCCTAGATATTGCTGTTATGAAGATCATTCGTGGATGACTTCTTAGGCACGCTCGCCACGGATGCGACGAGCCAGTTGGATGTCCTTTGGCATGATAGTCACGCGCTTGGCATGGATGGCGCACAGGTTGGTATCCTCAAACAGACCCACGAGGTAAGCCTCGGAAGCTTCCTGGAGAGCCATGACAGCAGAGGACTGGAAGCGGAGGTCAGTCTTGAAATCCTGAGCAATTTCACGCACCAGGCGCTGGAAAGGCAGTTTCCTGATAAGCAGCTCAGTGCTCTTCTGATAACGGCGGATCTCACGGAGAGCAACGGTTCCAGGCCTGTAACGGTGGGGTTTCTTGACACCTCCAGTGGCTGGAGCAGACTTGCGAGCTGCCTTTGTAGCAAGCTGCTTGCGGGGCGCCTTGCCACCAGTGGACTTGCGAGCCGTTTGCTTGGTACGTGCCATAGTTGTGGTAACAACAACTCACAACGAACACTCAGCTGAGTCTGCCCGCGCTTCCCACAAAATCCCTTTATATATGAATCGGGTGGGCCCGACGACTCCAACCCTGCCTTGTGATTGGTCAGAAACGTCCAGTGAGGCTCATCGCCCACGCAGTCACCGCATGAAAGATGTGATCATTATTGTTAGTCTAATTCATTTTGTTCTTATTCTTATTCTTATTCTTATTCTTTCTTCCCTCATTCATAACAAATCTTGGAAAATATACAGCAGAACTGACATGTCATTTAAAATTCTAAGACAATTAGCAAGAAAGTTGTGATATTCTTATTTTTTTCATTCTTTTTATTCTATTTTTTTCTTATTCTTGTCATAATTAATATTGTTATCTTTATTATTTTCATTTTTTTTTATTATTCTTCCTTATCTTATTCTTATTTATCCTACTTTTAGAGAGATGAGGCTTGTGCGGTCACCCATCCAAGTTCTGCCCGGACCCCCTGCTTAACCTTGCTGATCCCGCCGTCAGCTGATTGGTCAAGAGCGGAGAACAAGGTGTTGGGAGGGCTTATTTCTCTTATTCTTATTCTTTCCTGTATTGTTGTTGCATTGTTGTGCTGAAAATGTTGGAAAATATGCACTAAAATTAACCCTTCATTCATAATTCTACGACAATTAGCAAGAGAGATATATTATTACTTTTTTCCCTTATTTTTGTTCTTTTTATTCTTAATCTTCTTTTTTTTATTATAGTTGTTATTGTTATTTTATTATTTTCGTTTTTCGTTCATTCTCCTCATTCTTATTGCTATTTTTTTCTATTCTCAGAGAGATGAGGCTTTTGTGGTCACCCATCCAAGTTCTTCCCGGACCCCCTGCTTAACTGCGCTGATCCCGCCGTTAGCTAATTGGCCAAGACCGGAGAACTAGGTGTTGGGAGGCCTTCTTTCTATTATTCTTATTCTTTCTTCCCCCATTCATATCGTTGTATTGGAAATGTTGGAAAATATACAAAAGAATTCACCCTTCTATGACAATTAGGAAGAAAGACATGGGATGCTTTCTTTCTTTTTTTTTATATTCCTTTATTGTAATTTTTCTTATTCTTGTTATAATAATTCTTACTGTTATCTTTATTACTTAAAATTTTCGTTCATTCTCCCTATTCTTATTCTTATTTTTTTTATTTATTTATTTTTTTTCAGACAGATGAGGCTTGTGTAGTCACCCATCCAAGTATTGCCCGAAACCCCTGCGTAATCTCGACGATTTCATTTGACAATACCTATTTACTTATTTATTTATTATTATATTTATTAAAAAAAAAAAAGAAGAAAAGAAGATGAAGAATAAGGTATGTAATCGAAATACTCTCTCTATACTGTAGCAATAGTTTAGCTGGATGTACTTGTATTGTGTCAAAAATACTTGCAATATCTGCAATTGTAACCTGCAGTGTCGGCATAATGCATAATTAAGCAATGAAAAGAAAAATTAATAAAAGAATAAATGAAAAAAAGAAAGAAAAAAAGATACAATTAACAATTAAATATATTAGCTACCCCTCTACGTTTCTTTATCACTGCAGAAAAATGGAAACATTTTAACGTAGACTTGTCAAAATTCAACTGAAATTAAGGGTTAAATAAGGATTGTCACCCCTTCCCCAGAGGATATTCATTGTCTTTTAATATATATATATATATATATATATATATATATATATATATATATATATATATATATATATATATATATATATATATATATATATATATATATATATATATATATATATATATATATATATATTCTTTTTATTTAAAGTCTTATTTAGAGAGAGAGAGAGAGAGAGAGAGAGGTAACGTCCTTGAGGATAGCAGCTCGTCTACGCTCCGCTCAGTGATCAGCGTTAGAATGTAATTCCTCATTTCTTTAAAAAAAAAAAAAAAAAAAAAAAAAACAGAAACTTTATTTAGGGGGCTTGCTGGAAACAAACTACAATGGAGGAAAGAACAATATGTCTGCTATATGACCCACCCAGTTAAATTTTCAAGAAGCAAACGCAAGTTGGAAAATACGAGGAAGATAAATTTTCATTTATATACGTTTTATGGTAATTTCTGCCACGCCTTCCTCTATTCATCAAACGTCACTGACACTTATTCCCTTTATTTTTTACTTTACAGAATCTTTTGTAGGGCAAGACTCTAGAGGATATGTGCTTTCATAAATTCTATAATGCTTTGCTTATCATAGAGACATAAAAAAAAAAAATAATAATAATAAAAATAAATAAATTAATTAATTTAAAAAATCAAAATAAATAGATATATAAATTAATTAATCAATCAAATAAATTTCTATGCTTCACCTTTATAGCATTCGTATGAATGTCAAAACAAAACAAAAAATATAAATATAAATAATAATATGAAAAAAAAAAATTACTAAATATATGAAAAATAGCATTACTACTACTACTACTACTACTACTACTACTGCTACTACTACTACTATTTTTTTTTTTTTTTTTATGTAGGAAGGACACTGGCCAAGGGCAACAAAAATGTAATAAAAAAAATGCCCACTGAAATGCCAGTCCCATACAGGGGTCAAAGCAGTGGTCAAAAAATGATGAATAAGTGTCTTGAAACCTCCCTCTTGAAGGAATTCAAGTCATAGGAAGGTGGAAATACGGAAGCAGGCAGGGAGTTCCAGAGTTTACCAGAGAAAGGGATGAATGATTGAGAATACTAGTTAACTCTTGCGTTAGAGAAGTGGACAGAATAGAGGTGAGAGAAAGAAGAAAGTCTTGTGCAGCGAGGCCACGGAAGGAGGGGAGGCATGCAGTTAGCAAGATCAGAAGAGCAGTTAGCATGAAAATAGCGGTAGAAGACAGCTAGATATGCAACATTGCGGCGGTGAGAGAGAAGCTGAAGACAGTCAGTTAGAGGAGAGGAGTTGATGAGACGAAAAGCTTTTGATTCCACCCTGTCTAGAAAAGCAGTATGAGTGGAACCCCCCTCAGACATGTGAAGCATACTCCATACATGGACGGATAAGGCCCTTGTACAGAGTTAGCAGCTGGGGGGGTGAGAAAAACTGGCGGAGACGTCTCAGAACACCTAACTTCATAAAAGCTGTTTTAGCTAGAGATGAGATGTGAAGTTTCCAGTTCAGATTATAAGTAAAGGACAGACCGAGGATGTTCAATGTAGAAGAGGGGGACAGTTGAGTGTCATTGAAGAAGAGGGGATAGTTGTCTGGAAGGTTGTGTCGAGTTGATAGATGGAGGAATTGATTTTTTGAGGCATTGAACAATATCAAGTTTGTTCTGCCCCAATGAGAAATTTTAGAAAGATCAGAAGTCAGGCGTTCTGTGGCTTCCCTGCGTGATATGTTTACCTCCTGAAGGGTTGGACGTCTATGAAAAGACGTGGAAAAGTGCAGGGTGGTATCTTCAGCGTAGGAGTGGATAGGACAAGAAGTTTGGTTTAGAAGATCATTAATGAATAATAAGAAGAGAGTGGGTGACAGGACAGAACCCTGAGGAACACCACTGTTAATTGATTTAGGAGAAGAACAGTGACCGTCTACCACAGCAGCAATAGAACGGTCAAAAAGGAAACTTGAGATGAAGTAAACAGAGAGAAGGATAGAAACCGTAGGAGGGTAGTTTGGAAATCAAAGCTTTGTGCCAGACTCTATCAAAAGCTTTTGATAATTATGTCCAAGGCAACAGCAAAAGTTTCACCAAAATCTCTAAAAGAGGATGACCAAGACTCAGTAAGGAAAGCCAGAAGATCACCAGTAGAGCGGCCTTGACGGAACCCATACTGGCGATCAGATAGAAGGTTGTGGAGTGATAGATGTTTAAGAATCTTCCTGTTGAAGATAGATTCAAAAACTTTAGATAGGCAGGAAATTAAAGCAATAGGATGGTAGTTTGAGGGATTAGAACGGTCACCCTTTTTAGGAACAGGTTGAATGTAAGTAAACTTCCAGCAAGAAGGAAAGGTAGTGTTGACAGACAGAGCTGAAAGAATTTGAATAGGCAAGGTGCAAGCATGGAGGCATTGTTTCGGAGAACAATAGGAGGGACCCCATCCGGTCCATAAGCCTTCCGAGGGTTTAGGCCAGCGAGGGCATGGAAAACATCATTGCGAAGAATTTTAATAGGTGGCATGAAGTTGTCAGAGGGTGGAGGAGAGGGAGGAACAAGCCCAGAATCGTCCAATGTAGAATTTTTAGCAAAGGTTTGAGCAAAGATTTCAGCTTTAGAAATAGATGCGATAGCAGTGGTGCCATCTGGTTGAAATAGAGTAGGGAAAGAAGAAGCAGCAAAGTTATTGGAGATACTTTTTGGCTAGATGCCAGAAATCACGAAGGGAGTTAGAGAGAGAGAGAGAGAGAGAGAGAGAGAGAGAGAGAGAGAGAGAGAGAGAGAGAGAGAGAGAGAGAGAGA
>NC_087167.1:24125271-24132771 GCF_035594125.1 Scylla paramamosain
CATGGACGTTGTCTACGCCCTCAAGCGTCAGGGCCGTACCCTGTACGGATTTGGTGGTTAAATCGCTCCATTATTGAGATGGTGCCAGCTATTCAGCTTGCATTATCATCATTGAATAACATCATCTCCCGGACCTTTTTAAGGTCCACAAACATGAAAAGAAAGAAGGACCATAGACTACTATTATTACTACTACTTTCTCATAACCATGTTCACTATCACTATCTGAGCTAAGAAAAGAAACCATTATTAATTATAACCATCTTTCTCACTTCATCAGGTCTTCTCCAAGTATTATTATTATTATCATTATTATTATTATTATTATTATTATTATTATTATCATTATTATTATTATTATTATTATTATTATTATTATTATTATTATTATTATTATTATTATTATCATTGACTTATTTCAATGATCACGCCCCTCATCGTTCTCAGTTTCTCATAAAACAAAATATACATTGAGATGAAAAAGACGCTCAACATATCACAATAGGCAACACATCTAATCAACTCTCCACTGTGACACACAGCAGGTACATTAGTAGAAATATAGTATACACTACTTGCTTATTATTGATATACCAGTATAGTCTACACAACTCTCTAGATGTTTGAACGTGTGGCTCCGAAGAGGAGCCGGATTGATGGTGATATTGGCTGAAGGGGAGGGAGGCCCTTTATTTACTTCTTCTCAGTCTTCTTGGGAAGGAGCACGGCCTGAATGTTGGGCAGCACGCCACCCTGTGCAATGGTGACTCCGGAGAGGAGCTTGTTAAGTTCCTCGTCGTTGCGGATGGCCAGCTGCAGGTGACGTGGGATGATGCGAGTCTTCTTGTTGTCACGGGCGGCATTGCCGGCAAGCTCAAGGACTTCAGCAGCCAGGTACTCCATAACTGCCGCAAGGTACACGGGGGCACCAGCACCCACGCGCTCGGCGTAGTTGCCTTTCCTTAGAAGGCGATGAATCCTGCCGACCGGGAACTGGAGTCCAGCACGACTGGAACGGGACTTTGACTTTCCCTTCACCTTTCCTCCCTTGCCGCGTCCAGACATGATAATGGATGTTGTGGTAGTAGTAGTAGTAGTAGTAGTTGTTGTTGTTGGTGATAAATGAGGAGCGCGAGTACTCTAACCTCGTCGGTAGCTCTGCGAGCAAGTAGTGAATTTTGGGAAAAACGGCTATATATACGCGAGATCAGATCGGCCCAGAGCGCGTCTGGACCAATCAGGACGCTCGCTGAGGTGGCGACTCCTGATCCTGAGTAGGCACGCTAATATATATACCACTTTTCAACTGAGAAAACGCACACTCGTTCTCACAGCAGTACGGCGACACTATGCCTCCCAAAGCATCAGGAAAGGCTGCCAAGAAAGCTGGCAAGGCACAGAAGGCCATTGCCAAGGGCGACAAGAAGAAGAAGCGCAGGAGGAAGGAGAGCTACTCCATCTACATCTACAAGGTGCTCAAGCAAGTCCACCCAGACACTGGCGTGTCCTCCAAGGCCATGTCAATCATGAACTCGTTCGTGAATGACATTTTCGAGCGCATCGCTGCCGAGGCATCCCGCCTGGCACACTATAACAAGCGCTCCACCATCACCAGCCGGGAAATCCAGACCGCTGTCCGTCTTCTTCTGCCTGGTGAACTGGCAAAACACGCTGTTTCTGAAGGCACCAAGGCTGTTACCAAGTATACCTCCTCCAAGTAAACAGGCGGCCAGTATACTGCTGCCAGTATAAAATAATACCCGGCTCCATTGGAGCCACACTTGAAAAGGAAAAAAGATACGATATAGACAAATGCATTATTATTATAATTATTGTTATTATTATTAATATTATTATTATTATTATTTTTATTATTATTATTATTATTATTATTATTATTATTATTATTATTATCATTATTAATAATATTAATATTGTTGTTTTTATTATGATTATTATTATAATAATTATTGTATCATTATTATTATTATTATTATTATTATTATTATTATTATTATTATTATTATTATTATGCTTATTATTATCGTGATTATTATTCTGTGGAGATAAAGAAAAGATAAAAAAAAAATAGAGATAAAGAAAGATAAAAATTCTCCCAAGTGAAAGAGATATGGCCATGGAAGAGGGAATAATAATAATAATATAAAAAAAAAAAAAGGGGGGAAGGATATTGAGTTGAAAGTCGATACCTGATACTGAAAGATGGAAAATAAATATTTTCTTCCACAAAACCAAACAGATTGTCTATGAAAATTCTTTAATGAAAGAGATGTTTGGCCCTAAAAAGGGCCTAGATATTGCTGTTATGAAGATCATTCGTGGATGACTTCTTAGGCACGCTCGCCACGGATGCGACGAGCCAGTTGGATGTCCTTTGGCATGATAGTCACGCGCTTGGCATGGATGGCGCACAGGTTGGTATCCTCAAACAGACCCACGAGGTAAGCCTCGGAAGCTTCCTGGAGAGCCATGACAGCAGAGGACTGGAAGCGGAGGTCAGTCTTGAAATCCTGAGCAATTTCACGCACCAGGCGCTGGAAAGGCAGTTTCCTGATAAGCAGCTCAGTGCTCTTCTGATAACGGCGGATCTCACGGAGAGCAACGGTTCCAGGCCTGTAACGGTGGGGTTTCTTGACACCTCCAGTGGCTGGAGCAGACTTGCGAGCTGCCTTTGTAGCAAGCTGCTTGCGGGGCGCCTTGCCACCAGTGGACTTGCGAGCCGTTTGCTTGGTACGTGCCATAGTTGTGGTAACAACAACTCACAACGAACACTCAGCTGAGTCTGCCCGCGCTTCCCACAAAATCCCTTTATATATGAATCGGGTGGGCCCGACGACTCCAACCCTGCCTTGTGATTGGTCAGAAACGTCCAGTGAGGCTCATCGCCCACGCAGTCACCGCATGAAAGATGTGATCATTATTGTTAGTCTAATTCATTTTGTTCTTATTCTTATTCTTATTCTTATTCTTTCTTCCCTCATTCATAACAAATCTTGGAAAATATACAGCAGAACTGACATGTCATTTAAAATTCTAAGACAATTAGCAAGAAAGTTGTGATATTCTTATTTTTTTCATTCTTTTTATTCTATTTTTTTCTTATTCTTGTCATAATTAATATTGTTATCTTTATTATTTTCATTTTTTTTTATTATTCTTCCTTATCTTATTCTTATTTAT
This sequence comes from Scylla paramamosain, assembly GCF_035594125.1. Taxonomy (NCBI): domain Eukaryota; kingdom Metazoa; phylum Arthropoda; class Malacostraca; order Decapoda; family Portunidae; genus Scylla; species Scylla paramamosain. The sequence goes on from NC_087167.1 coordinate 24,128,473, forward strand.
CCTACTTTTAGAGAGATGAGGCTTGTGCGGTCACCCATCCAAGTTCTGCCCGGACCCCCTGCTTAACCTTGCTGATCCCGCCGTCAGCTGATTGGTCAAGAGCGGAGAACAAGGTGTTGGGAGGGCTTATTTCTCTTATTCTTATTCTTTCCTGTATTGTTGTTGCATTGTTGTGCTGAAAATGTTGGAAAATATGCACTAAAATTAACCCTTCATTCATAATTCTACGACAATTAGCAAGAGAGATATATTATTACTTTTTTCCCTTATTTTTGTTCTTTTTATTCTTAATCTTCTTTTTTTTATTATAGTTGTTATTGTTATTTTATTATTTTCGTTTTTCGTTCATTCTCCTCATTCTTATTGCTATTTTTTTCTATTCTCAGAGAGATGAGGCTTTTGTGGTCACCCATCCAAGTTCTTCCCGGACCCCCTGCTTAACTGCGCTGATCCCGCCGTTAGCTAATTGGCCAAGACCGGAGAACTAGGTGTTGGGAGGCCTTCTTTCTATTATTCTTATTCTTTCTTCCCCCATTCATATCGTTGTATTGGAAATGTTGGAAAATATACAAAAGAATTCACCCTTCTATGACAATTAGGAAGAAAGACATGGGATGCTTTCTTTCTTTTTTTTTATATTCCTTTATTGTAATTTTTCTTATTCTTGTTATAATAATTCTTACTGTTATCTTTATTACTTAAAATTTTCGTTCATTCTCCCTATTCTTATTCTTATTTTTTTTATTTATTTATTTTTTTTCAGACAGATGAGGCTTGTGTAGTCACCCATCCAAGTATTGCCCGAAACCCCTGCGTAATCTCGACGATTTCATTTGACAATACCTATTTACTTATTTATTTATTATTATATTTATTAAAAAAAAAAAAGAAGAAAAGAAGATGAAGAATAAGGTATGTAATCGAAATACTCTCTCTATACTGTAGCAATAGTTTAGCTGGATGTACTTGTATTGTGTCAAAAATACTTGCAATATCTGCAATTGTAACCTGCAGTGTCGGCATAATGCATAATTAAGCAATGAAAAGAAAAATTAATAAAAGAATAAATGAAAAAAAGAAAGAAAAAAAGATACAATTAACAATTAAATATATTAGCTACCCCTCTACGTTTCTTTATCACTGCAGAAAAATGGAAACATTTTAACGTAGACTTGTCAAAATTCAACTGAAATTAAGGGTTAAATAAGGATTGTCACCCCTTCCCCAGAGGATATTCATTGTCTTTTAATATATATATATATATATATATATATATATATATATATATATATATATATATATATATATATATATATATATATATATATATATATATATATATATATATATATATATATATATATATATATATATATATATATATATATATATATTCTTTTTATTTAAAGTCTTATTTAGAGAGAGAGAGAGAGAGAGAGAGAGGTAACGTCCTTGAGGATAGCAGCTCGTCTACGCTCCGCTCAGTGATCAGCGTTAGAATGTAATTCCTCATTTCTTTAAAAAAAAAAAAAAAAAAAAAAAAAACAGAAACTTTATTTAGGGGGCTTGCTGGAAACAAACTACAATGGAGGAAAGAACAATATGTCTGCTATATGACCCACCCAGTTAAATTTTCAAGAAGCAAACGCAAGTTGGAAAATACGAGGAAGATAAATTTTCATTTATATACGTTTTATGGTAATTTCTGCCACGCCTTCCTCTATTCATCAAACGTCACTGACACTTATTCCCTTTATTTTTTACTTTACAGAATCTTTTGTAGGGCAAGACTCTAGAGGATATGTGCTTTCATAAATTCTATAATGCTTTGCTTATCATAGAGACATAAAAAAAAAAAATAATAATAATAAAAATAAATAAATTAATTAATTTAAAAAATCAAAATAAATAGATATATAAATTAATTAATCAATCAAATAAATTTCTATGCTTCACCTTTATAGCATTCGTATGAATGTCAAAACAAAACAAAAAATATAAATATAAATAATAATATGAAAAAAAAAAATTACTAAATATATGAAAAATAGCATTACTACTACTACTACTACTACTACTACTACTGCTACTACTACTACTATTTTTTTTTTTTTTTTTATGTAGGAAGGACACTGGCCAAGGGCAACAAAAATGTAATAAAAAAAATGCCCACTGAAATGCCAGTCCCATACAGGGGTCAAAGCAGTGGTCAAAAAATGATGAATAAGTGTCTTGAAACCTCCCTCTTGAAGGAATTCAAGTCATAGGAAGGTGGAAATACGGAAGCAGGCAGGGAGTTCCAGAGTTTACCAGAGAAAGGGATGAATGATTGAGAATACTAGTTAACTCTTGCGTTAGAGAAGTGGACAGAATAGAGGTGAGAGAAAGAAGAAAGTCTTGTGCAGCGAGGCCACGGAAGGAGGGGAGGCATGCAGTTAGCAAGATCAGAAGAGCAGTTAGCATGAAAATAGCGGTAGAAGACAGCTAGATATGCAACATTGCGGCGGTGAGAGAGAAGCTGAAGACAGTCAGTTAGAGGAGAGGAGTTGATGAGACGAAAAGCTTTTGATTCCACCCTGTCTAGAAAAGCAGTATGAGTGGAACCCCCCTCAGACATGTGAAGCATACTCCATACATGGACGGATAAGGCCCTTGTACAGAGTTAGCAGCTGGGGGGGTGAGAAAAACTGGCGGAGACGTCTCAGAACACCTAACTTCATAAAAGCTGTTTTAGCTAGAGATGAGATGTGAAGTTTCCAGTTCAGATTATAAGTAAAGGACAGACCGAGGATGTTCAATGTAGAAGAGGGGGACAGTTGAGTGTCATTGAAGAAGAGGGGATAGTTGTCTGGAAGGTTGTGTCGAGTTGATAGATGGAGGAATTGATTTTTTGAGGCATTGAACAATATCAAGTTTGTTCTGCCCCAATGAGAAATTTTAGAAAGATCAGAAGTCAGGCGTTCTGTGGCTTCCCTGCGTGATATGTTTACCTCCTGAAGGGTTGGACGTCTATGAAAAGACGTGGAAAAGTGCAGGGTGGTATCTTCAGCGTAGGAGTGGATAGGACAAGAAGTTTGGTTTAGAAGATCATTAATGAATAATAAGAAGAGAGTGGGTGACAGGACAGAACCCTGAGGAACACCACTGTTAATTGATTTAGGAGAAGAACAGTGACCGTCTACCACAGCAGCAATAGAACGGTCAAAAAGGAAACTTGAGATGAAGTAAACAGAGAGAAGGATAGAAACCGTAGGAGGGTAGTTTGGAAATCAAAGCTTTGTGCCAGACTCTATCAAAAGCTTTTGATAATTATGTCCAAGGCAACAGCAAAAGTTTCACCAAAATCTCTAAAAGAGGATGACCAAGACTCAGTAAGGAAAGCCAGAAGATCACCAGTAGAGCGGCCTTGACGGAACCCATACTGGCGATCAGATAGAAGGTTGTGGAGTGATAGATGTTTAAGAATCTTCCTGTTGAAGATAGATTCAAAAACTTTAGATAGGCAGGAAATTAAAGCAATAGGATGGTAGTTTGAGGGATTAGAACGGTCACCCTTTTTAGGAACAGGTTGAATGTAAGTAAACTTCCAGCAAGAAGGAAAGGTAGTGTTGACAGACAGAGCTGAAAGAATTTGAATAGGCAAGGTGCAAGCATGGAGGCATTGTTTCGGAGAACAATAGGAGGGACCCCATCCGGTCCATAAGCCTTCCGAGGGTTTAGGCCAGCGAGGGCATGGAAAACATCATTGCGAAGAATTTTAATAGGTGGCATGAAGTTGTCAGAGGGTGGAGGAGAGGGAGGAACAAGCCCAGAATCGTCCAATGTAGAATTTTTAGCAAAGGTTTGAGCAAAGATTTCAGCTTTAGAAATAGATGCGATAGCAGTGGTGCCATCTGGTTGAAATAGAGTAGGGAAAGAAGAAGCAGCAAAGTTATTGGAGATACTTTTTGGCTAGATGCCAGAAATCACGAAGGGAGTTAGAGAGAGAGAGAGAGAGAGAGAGAGAGAGAGAGAGAGAGAGAGAGAGAGAGAGAGAGAGAGAGAGAGAGAGAGAGAGAGAGAATGTGTGTGTGTGTATATGTGTCGGTTGGGTTGTGAAGGATGGGAAAAACCAGCAAGCCTCGGCTCCACTGACTGATCGATACTTGAATGTAATTCAAGTAAGGCGAAGTTAGGTTAGATTAGGTCAGGTCAGGTTAAGTTAGGTTAGGTTAGGTTAATTTAGGTTAGGTTGTTAGTGTTAGTTTAGGGTAGTTTAGGTGATGTTACGTTATGTTAGGTTAGGTTAGGTTAAGTTAG
>NC_087167.1:24137771-24150271 GCF_035594125.1 Scylla paramamosain
GATCTACCTCTACCTCTACCACCACTACTGCCAACACCACTAACACCACAAAAAAGACTGAAACAAAGCGACACCTAGCGACAGTGCCCCAACCCTCCCCCCCCTCTACACGAACCGCGTCGAGGGGTAAAAAAAACACATAAAAAAACACTTAAATCATGCTCACAATAATACAATTAAACTGTCGCGGTTTCTGGAATAACAGACACCATATTTCAGAAGCAATTCGATCGATCGATCCAGACATCGTCCTCCTCAACCACACAGGTTCACCACCAAAACCCATAAAACTATATGGCTACAACACACGCTACACAACAGGTACGCACCATGACGGCGTAGCTCTCATGGTAAAATGTACCATCAAACACATACACATAACCAACTGGCCCTCAGCCCACTTCCTGGCCACCAAGATCGAAACACAACATGGGCAATTTCTCATTGCCACCACATACAGCAGACCAAAAACTGGGCTCCCACTCACCAGCCTCAACAATCTTTTCAATCACACAAATATCCCGGTCTACATACTTGCAGACCTAAACGCCAAACACACCGCCTTCAAACACTCAAACAACAACCAACACGGACACGAACTCCTTCAACTAACACAACTGAAACGCCTCCGTTTCCTTGGACCTGACTTCCCCACATGCTTTACGCACAATGGGAATGGCAGGCCAGATCTCATCCTCTCCAATCGGCAATCCCTACTTTTCCACCACTATATCTCCCATGGACCACTCTGTGGTTCTGACCACGTTCCCCTAATCCTCAAAATATCCTCCAATCCCATATCCACCCCATCCCCACCTGTCTCCGACTACCGCTCCGCCGACTGGGAGAGCTTCAAGAAAACACTCACAGACTTACACCAACCAACACAGCTCGAAGGCCAACCCTACACAGACATAGACAGTGCCTTAGAGACGTTACACAACAATATTCTGACATCAGCCAACAGACACATACCAACAAAACAACATATAATTCATATAGACTTCCGACCTTCCATTAGAACACAAAGGCTGCTAGTGTGCTACAGAACACGCTTTTTAAAAAACAAGCACAACCACACACCTATCTACGGAGATCTTTGCACCCTTCGTACACACATAACAAATAGCCTACAGGAAGATCACAGCGCTCACTGGAGGAATCTAGTCTCCCATATGGACAGAACCCGCTGCAGTAATCCTACACAGTTCTGGCACATGGTGTACAGGCTGAGGGGATGCCAGCGGGAAAGATTCGAGTACCTCCTAGTGAACGGGGATCGCATCACAAACCCAGAACAAGTCACCAGCATCTTCAAGACACACTGGCACAATACTTTCCAACCACACCCTCTCCCACTCCACGAGCCCAGTATTGCCCACATAAACAACATCATCGATCGTGCACGCCACAACCTAGCAAACACGATTCCACATAACACTATACAAAAAATACGCCTCAACCCCCAACACCCTCTCACCACACCTATTGAGGAGGATGATGTCGCCAGGTTGCTCAGGCATACTCCGCGGCGAGCCCCTGGCCCCTCAGGAGTCACCTGGCCCATGGTGCGGAACCTTCCCCAAGAAACTATATCCAGCCTGACGGAGATTTTCAACGCCTGCCTTGCCTCTGGATACTTTCCTAAGGCATTCAAAATTTCAAACATCACCCTCATTGCTAAGCCCGGAAAAAACTCCCACTTACCAGAAAACTATCGCCCCATTAGCCTCCTTGAAATTCTCGGAAAAACCTTTGAACGCCTCATCAATTTAAGATTGAGAGCGTTCCTCGAAGGTAACGAGCTGCTGGCACCACAGCAGTTCGGCTTCCGGAGGAACGCCTCAACCGAGGACGCTCTAAACAGCATAGTTGCATACTTAAATTTCAATAAGCCCTATTTCAGAGCAGCCCTTGTAACAAAAGATGTCAAAAAAGCATTTGACACTGTTTGGCACGCAGGCTTAAAACACAAAATTTGCAACAACTTCAACCTTCCCCCCCTAACGCAACGCATACTATGTAGTTTTCTGGTAGAGAGACGGACAAGAATCTGTCATCAGGGCACCTTTTCAACATCCTTTTCCCCTCAGGCTGGAGTCCCACAAGGCTCTGTACTGTCCCCCACCCTTTTCAACATGTATACAGCTGACATGCCCCCTCCAGTTCATAATGATTCATTAACCATTCAATACGCGGACGATGTAACGCAATTGGCTCGAGCCAGGTCGTTAGATCTCCTCACAGACAAAATTCAACGGGAACTGACGGCGACTAGCCTATGGGAGATGAAATGGCGAATCCTCTCCCATCCCGAAAAATCTAAAGTCACCTACTTTAACATAAAAAAAAGTCAGCCTCGCCAAATCTCATTGAACAACATTGTTCCACACCCCAACCCAATCCCCATCAGTAACAACAACAAAGTGCTTGGCCTCACCATCGACAAGCACCTCAAATTCAACATACATATAAACCAAAAAGCTGCTTTAGCCGCCGTGGCCTTGAGCAACCTCGAAAGATTTCGCGACAGCAACACGAAAACAAAACTACACCTCTTCAAAGCTTTTATTCTCCCCCTTTTAACCTATTGCCCTCTTGCACTCTCTCTTTCCGCTCCCACTAACCTCTCAAAACTTCAGAGGGTCCAGAATCGAGCAATTCGTTTCGCCCTTGGAACGAAATGGTTCGACTTTCGGTCCTCTCTCTCTACTCATGAGGAGTCCAACATCCCTCCTGTTAACATAACACACTACAACAGACTCAACAAACAGCTAACCTCATTTTCTGACAGACACACAAACACATACAATTTCATAACCAACCTTCCCCCAGCTTTCCGTCACCTCCCACACTGCAACCTCCTTGACCCTCCCACTGTGCCTCCTGACCCCATTTTCTAAATAACGGACTCCTTCACTCTCTCTTTCACTCTCTCTCTCTCTCTCTCTCTCTCTCTCTCTCTCTCTCTCTCTCTCTCTCTCTCTCTCTCTCTCTCTCTCTCTCTCTCTCTCTTTCTCTCTCTTTCTCTAATCTTCTCTACTACTCAAGGTGTCTGAGTGGAATCATCGTCGCACTCTCGTTCACGTGGGGCGAGCCCGTGTGCCTACACCTAGTGGTTTTTTCATATTTTTTGTCTTATGGCTTTGTATTCATCTTTTGTTTATTTTATGCATTATCTTTCTGTCTCGCAGCCTAGGTCCCAAGGAGGCACCGGACCGCTCCCGGGAAAAAGATGCGACAAAACACACCACCATTAACATTCCATGCCTCTGACCGAAGGAGTGGGCTCGCGTGCCAACACCTAGTGGTTTTTTTATATATTTTGTCTTATGGTTTTTTATTCATATTTTTGTGTTTTTTTATGCATTATTTTTCCGTCTCGCAGCCTAGGTTCTCAAAGGGACACCAGACCACTTTCAGATGAAAGAGGATAGCACGAACCGCACTTCTCCCACTGACGCCACGGCAATGGGGCCCCCGGCCGTTGGCATGACGTTCCGGTAGTGGTACCCCCCGTGGCAGTTATGGAGCGGCCAGCACTGATGGTGGGGACGGCAACCACACTATTCAGTGGAAGCCACTTCACCCCCCCCCACAGAGGTAGTTTGGTGCGGCCAGAGCTGGGTAGTAAGGTAGTCAAGAGATGGTGGGGCGGGGCCCTGGAAGCATCCATGCAGGAATCTCCATTCACCCCCCACCACCGGCGACTTACCGCGTGCAAGCAGATGGTATTAGATTTGACCCCTCGTTGCGGTGAGGGAGCCTTTTCGAGCCTCTGTCATTGCACATCCTACAATCACGTCAATCATTATCACAAACCATCCTCACCCTCCCCATGCACATAATACCACGACATTTTTTATATTCTCTCTTTTTTTTTTTTTTTTTTAGCAGGTTGGCCTTTTTGCAGGACGAGTCACAGGACACGAGATGAAAGGACCGACACCGCTTTTTCACCCACCACATTACATCACACAATAAATATCCCGCCCATCACCAAATCACTCTACTACTATCCGTGGTTCGGAACCCACGTAAAACTGTAGGTCCCTCCGCTATACGGATGTACTTCTTCCTCTGTCCTTCTTTGAACCAATAAAAAACACAAAAAAACTTTTTTACTCTGACTGTCCTTCACTCCTCTTTCACATCCTGATAATGCAGGCTCTGGATAGTCTGGCCCCTAACTTGTGCGTGGTTTGGCCTGGTGTTTTGGGTGCGTGGGCGGCGTCCGTTGCCGTGGCTGTTTTGGGCTTGGCTTGCTCGGTTGGTGGCGGACTCTCCTGCTTTCCCCGATAAGGACCTTGTCTCCCTTGCCATCTTAGAATGAATATAACACGCTAAAAAAAAAAAAAAAAAAAAAAAAAAAAAAAGATGTCCTTCCTAATTCAAATTGCGCCTGGGTTAAGCCCCAGTGACTATTTCTCCTCCTACAATTCCCTTCTTATCACCCCCCTATTCTTCCCACTATCCCCACTTCTCCCTCCCCATCTTTTCTCTCTTTGTTATGTTATGTTATTTTGAGGCACATTCGTGAGCTTCCTGTTAGACCGTTCGGACGTCGTACTAGCAGCTCTCATCACCATGACTGGCCGCGGCAAGGGAGGCAAGGGTCTTGGAAAGGGAGGCGCCAAGCGTCACCGTAAGGTTCTGCGTGATAACATCCAGGGAATCACCAAGCCTGCTATCCGTCGTCTAGCTCGCCGAGGTGGCGTCAAGCGCATCTCTGGTCTCATCTACGAGGAGACTCGTGGGGTGCTCAAGGTGTTCCTTGAGAACGTTATCAGGGATGCTGTCACCTATACCGAGCACGCCAAGCGTAAGACCGTTACTGCCATGGACGTTGTCTACGCCCTCAAGCGTCAGGGCCGTACCCTGTACGGATTTGGTGGTTAAATCGCTCCATTATTGAGATGGTGCCAGCTATTCAGCTTGCATTATCATCATTGAATAACATCATCTCCCGGACCTTTTTAAGGTCCACAAACATGAAAAGAAAGAAGGACCATAGACTACTATTATTACTACTACTTTCTCATAACCATGTTCACTATCACTATCTGAGCTAAGAAAAGAAACCATTATTAATTATAACCATCTTTCTCACTTCATCAGGTCTTCTCCAAGTATTATTATTATTATCATTATTATTATTATTATTATTATTATTATTATTATCATTATTATTATTATTATTATTATTATTATTATTATTATTATTATCATTGACTTATTTCAATGATCACGCCCCTCATCGTTCTCAGTTTCTCATAAAACAAAATATACATTGAGATGAAAAAGACGCTCAACATATCACAATAGGCAACACATCTAATCAACTCTCCACTGTGACACACAGCAGGTACATTAGTAGAAATATAGTATACATATTTATTCTCGGTCACTTGCGTGCCTGACTAAATAATAATAATAATAATAACAAATAACTAACTCGAAAATAAATACACTACTTGCTTATTATTGATATACCAGTATAGTCTACACAACTCTCTAGATGTTTGAACGTGTGGCTCCGAAGAGGAGCCGGATTGATGGTGATATTGGCTGAAGGGGAGGGAGGCCCTTTATTTACTTCTTCTCAGTCTTCTTGGGAAGGAGCACGGCCTGAATGTTGGGCAGCACGCCACCCTGTGCAATGGTGACTCCGGAGAGGAGCTTGTTAAGTTCCTCGTCGTTGCGGATGGCCAGCTGCAGGTGACGTGGGATGATGCGAGTCTTCTTGTTGTCACGGGCGGCATTGCCGGCAAGCTCAAGGACTTCAGCAGCCAGGTACTCCATAACTGCCGCAAGGTACACGGGGGCACCAGCACCCACGCGCTCGGCGTAGTTGCCTTTCCTTAGAAGGCGATGAATCCTGCCGACCGGGAACTGGAGTCCAGCACGACTGGAACGGGACTTTGACTTTCCCTTCACCTTTCCTCCCTTGCCGCGTCCAGACATGATAATGGATGTTGTGGTAGTAGTAGTAGTAGTAGTAGTTGTTGTTGTTGGTGATAAATGAGGAGCGCGAGTACTCTAACCTTGTCGGTAGCTCTGCGAGCAAGTAGTGAATTTTGGGAAAAACGGCTATATATACGCGAGATCAGATCGGCCCAGAGCGCGTCTGGACCAATCAGGACGCTCGCTGAGGTGGCGACTCCTGATCCTGAGTAGGCACGCTAATATATATACCACTTTTCAACTGAGAAAACGCACACTCGCCCTGCTTCTGGCGCCGGGGTTAATGTACTTTATGCTGATGATGTTTCTCAGGTTGTGTTCCATCCAGGCCGCTCCAGTATGATGCTGAACGCCCGTACCAGCAGAGAGATCGCCCGCATCAACTCCTTTGAGGAGGAGTGGAGGATCAAGACCAACATGGCCAAGTTCACCGTTGTACCCATTGCCACCAAAACCCCCGCCCCACTGCTGGTGGACGGGGATGACGTCGGCTTCAGGCCCAGGGGCTCTCTCTTGGGCCTGGCCGTCAGCTCAAAGGGGTACACCGCGCACGTGTCCCAGCGCGTGACGCGAGCGAAGGAAGCCCTCGCAAGGCTGTACCGGTTCCGGGACTTGGCCACTGGTCTGAAGCTCCACCTTATCAAAGCCTTAATCTTACCTATCCTTACATATCCCCCTGTTCCCTTGCACGCTCTCTCCACAACAGCCATTAGCAGATTGCAGAGGGTCCAGAACAGCGCTCTACGGTTCGCTCTCGGCACCAGATGGGATGATTTCACCAGCTCGGCCGAGCTTCACGAGGCCGCGTCCCTCCCAGCCCTCAACGTCCGCCTCCACGAGATGGCAGCCAAGGTGTGGCAGCGGATGGACGACGAGGGGTGGGACCAGTACCGGGTGCTACAACTTCTGCACGAGGAAGCCCCTCGCCGTCAGCACGCCTGGTTTCCCAGGAGCCTCCTCAGGCTCGAAAACCCGCCACCAGAGCCCCGATACAGGTGAATGTGTGCTCTCCTTTCCGTTTTGTGAATCTCCTTATGCACTATTGCTTATTGCCTTCATTCCCTATCTCCATCTCCTCCCAACCTTCAGCTCCTCTGTTCCTTTCCTGTGTCCCCTCCCCTACCATCGTCCCTGCTTTCCTGTACACCCGCCTCCTACCCCCCTCCCATATTCCCATCTGCCCTGATCCTTCTGAACTCCCTTTCTCTATCCGTACCATTGATACTCTCAGTGTCCCTTCCCCACAGCACGTTCATCTGCCGCCACTATGTCTACCCCTCTCCTCCTGCTGCTGCCGATGACTGATGAGAGAGCGAGCGCCTCTCCCTTCCACTGCTGATAGTAGTTCCCACCGAGTGACGAAGCAGCGACTCAACCGAGCCAAGCCACTTCCGGGATCTGCCAGGCCTGATGTCACCCCACCGGGTGACACCGACGGCAGACCAGTGGCGGTTCCTTCTGTGTGCCCTCCCCCCTCCCCACTGCGCCCTGAGTTGTTGGGATAACTGCCTTCATCCCAGCAAGGGGTACTCGTCCTCCGGGGTAAGCGTGCGAAGCTCCCGGCAGCGGGGCTGAGCCAGGGCCCACACACTTGAGGGGACGACGGGACACCACCTATCAAGACGAGACTCGCCGCAAGATCTTCTAGATTTTGTGCGATATGTCACTCTCCACCATATGTGACAACATAAATACTACGGTTTCCACCCTTAACTAATTGTACTGCCTATGGATAACCTTTCTTATGTGTATATGTATGTGTGTGTATGTGTGTATGTATATGTGTATATATGTATGTATATGTATATATATGCATATGTGTATATGTATATATGTATGTATTTGTACCTATATTGTAACCCTCCTCACTCTCCTCTATTTCACAGCAGTATGGGTGGTTTTCCTCCGGGAACTCCGGTTTCCACCCGTTCACCTCTCATGTACTGCCCTGTGACAATCACCATCTTAACAGCTGCAGGCCGGTCCGCCCGGCATCTTTTAATCTTCTACTGTATTTCTATTTTTCCTCTCTTTCTCTTACCGTGTGCCAGGCAGGCGCACCTCCCCCCACTCTTTTTGTAACCCATCTTTTCTAAATAAATCTTTGAAATCTTTGAAATCTCGTTCTCACAGCAGTACGGCGACACTATGCCTCCCAAAGCATCAGGAAAGGCTGCCAAGAAAGCTGGCAAGGCACAGAAGGCCATTGCCAAGGGCGACAAGAAGAAGAAGCGCAGGAGGAAGGAGAGCTACTCCATCTACATCTACAAGGTGCTCAAGCAAGTCCACCCAGACACTGGCGTGTCCTCCAAGGCCATGTCAATCATGAACTCGTTCGTGAATGACATTTTCGAGCGCATCGCTGCCGAGGCATCCCGCCTGGCACACTATAACAAGCGCTCCACCATCACCAGCCGGGAAATCCAGACCGCTGTCCGTCTTCTTCTGCCTGGTGAACTGGCAAAACACGCTGTTTCTGAAGGCACCAAGGCTGTTACCAAGTATACCTCCTCAAAGTAAACAGGCGGCCAGTATACTGCTGCCAGTATAAAATAATACCCGGCTCCATTGGAGCCACACTTGAAAAGGAAAAAAGATACGATATAGACAAATGCATTATTATTATAATTATTGTTATTATTATTAATATTATTATTATTATTATTTTTATTATTATTATTATTATTATTATTATTATTATTATTATTATTATTATCATTATTAATAATATTAATATTGTTGTTTTTATTATGATTATTATTATAATAATTATTGTATCATTATTATTATTATTATTATTATTATTATTATTATTATTATTATTATTATTATTATGCTTATTATTATCGTGATTATTATTCTGTGGAGATAAAGAAAAGATAAAAAAAAAATAGAGATAAAGAAAGATAAAAATTCTCCCAAGTGAAAGAGATATGGCCATGGAAGAGGGAATAATAATAATAATATAAAAAAAAAAAAAGGGGGGAAGGATATTGAGTTGAAAGTCGATACCTGATACTGAAAGATGGAAAATAAATATTTTCTTCCACAAAACCAAACAGATTGTCTATGAAAATTCTTTAATGAAAGAGATGTTTGGCCCTAAAAAGGGCCTAGATATTGCTGTTATGAAGATCATTCGTGGATGACTTCTTAGGCACGCTCGCCACGGATGCGACGAGCCAGTTGGATGTCCTTTGGCATGATAGTCACGCGCTTGGCATGGATGGCGCACAGGTTGGTATCCTCAAACAGACCCACGAGGTAAGCCTCGGAAGCTTCCTGGAGAGCCATGACAGCAGAGGACTGGAAGCGGAGGTCAGTCTTGAAATCCTGAGCAATTTCACGCACCAGGCGCTGGAAAGGCAGTTTCCTGATAAGCAGCTCAGTGCTCTTCTGATAACGGCGGATCTCACGGAGAGCAACGGTTCCAGGCCTGTAACGGTGGGGTTTCTTGACACCTCCAGTGGCTGGAGCAGACTTGCGAGCTGCCTTTGTAGCAAGCTGCTTGCGGGGCGCCTTGCCACCAGTGGACTTGCGAGCCGTTTGCTTGGTACGTGCCATAGTTGTGGTAACAACAACTCACAACGAACACTCAGCTGAGTCTGCCCGCGCTTCCCACAAAATCCCTTTATATATGAATCGGGTGGGCCCGACGACTCCAACCCTGCCTTGTGATTGGTCAGAAACGTCCAGTGAGGCTCATCGCCCACGCAGTCACCGCATGAAAGATGTGATCATTATTGTTAGTCTAATTCATTTTGTTCTTATTCTTATTCTTATTCTTATTCTTTCTTCCCTCATTCATAACAAATCTTGGAAAATATACAGCAGAACTGACATGTCATTTAAAATTCTAAGACAATTAGCAAGAAAGTTGTGATATTCTTATTTTTTTCATTCTTTTTATTCTATTTTTTTCTTATTCTTGTCATAATTAATATTGTTATCTTTATTATTTTCATTTTTTTTTATTATTCTTCCTTATCTTATTCTTATTTATCCTACTTTTAGAGAGATGAGGCTTGTGCGGTCACCCATCCAAGTTCTGCCCGGACCCCCTGCTTAACCTTGCTGATCCCGCCGTCAGCTGATTGGTCAAGAGCGGAGAACAAGGTGTTGGGAGGGCTTATTTCTCTTATTCTTATTCTTTCCTGTATTGTTGTTGCATTGTTGTGCTGAAAATGTTGGAAAATATGCACTAAAATTAACCCTTCATTCATAATTCTACGACAATTAGCAAGAGAGATATATTATTACTTTTTTCCCTTATTTTTGTTCTTTTTATTCTTAATCTTCTTTTTTTTATTATAGTTGTTATTGTTATTTTATTATTTTCGTTTTTCGTTCATTCTCCTCATTCTTATTGCTATTTTTTTCTATTCTCAGAGAGATGAGGCTTTTGTGGTCACCCATCCAAGTTCTTCCCGGACCCCCTGCTTAACTGCGCTGATCCCGCCGTTAGCTAATTGGCCAAGACCGGAGAACTAGGTGTTGGGAGGCCTTCTTTCTATTATTCTTATTCTTTCTTCCCCCATTCATATCGTTGTATTGGAAATGTTGGAAAATATACAAAAGAATTCACCCTTCTATGACAATTAGGAAGAAAGACATGGGATGCTTTCTTTCTTTTTTTTTATATTCCTTTATTGTAATTTTTCTTATTCTTGTTATAATAATTCTTACTGTTATCTTTATTACTTAAAATTTTCGTTCATTCTCCCTATTCTTATTCTTATTTTTTTTATTTATTTATTTTTTTTCAGACAGATGAGGCTTGTGTAGTCACCCATCCAAGTATTGCCCGAAACCCCTGCGTAATCTCGACGATTTCATTTGACAATACCTATTTACTTATTTATTTATTATTATATTTATTAAAAAAAAAAAAGAAGAAAAGAAGATGAAGAATAAGGTATGTAATCGAAATACTCTCTCTATACTGTAGCAATAGTTTAGCTGGATGTACTTGTATTGTGTCAAAAATACTTGCAATATCTGCAATTGTAACCTGCAGTGTCGGCATAATGCATAATTAAGCAATGAAAAGAAAAATTAATAAAAGAATAAATGAAAAAAAGAAAGAAAAAAAGATACAATTAACAATTAAATATATTAGCTACCCCTCTACGTTTCTTTATCACTGCAGAAAAATGGAAACATTTTAACGTAGACTTGTCAAAATTCAACTGAAATTAAGGGTTAAATAAGGATTGTCACCCCTTCCCCAGAGGATATTCATTGTCTTTTAATATATATATATATATATATATATATATATATATATATATATATATATATATATATATATATATATATATATATATATATATATATATATATATATATATATATATATTCTTTTTATTTAAAGTCTTATTTAGAGAGAGAGAGAGAGAGAGAGAGAGGTAACGTCCTTGAGGATAGCAGCTCGTCTACGCTCCGCTCAGTGATCAGCGTTAGAATGTAATTCCTCATTTCTTTAAAAAAAAAAAAAAAAAAAAAAAACAGAAACTTTATTTAGGGGGCTTGCTGGAAACAAACTACAATGGAGGAAAGAACAATATGTCTGCTATATGACCCACCCAGTTAAATTTTCAAGAAGCAAACGCAAGTTGGAAAATACGAGGAAGATAAATTTTCATTTATATACGTTTTATGGTAATTTCTGCCACGCCTTCCTCTATTCATCAAACGTCACTGACACTTATTCCCTTTATTTTTTACTTTACAGAATCTTTTGTAGGGCAAGACTCTAGAGGATATGTGCTTTCATAAATTCTATAATGCTTTGCTTATCATAGAGACATAAAAAAAAAAAATAATAATAATAAAAATAAATAAATTAATTAATTTAAAAAATCAAAATAAATAGATATATAAATTAATTAATCAATCAAATAAATTTCTATGCTTCACCTTTATAGCATTCGTATGAATGTCAAAACAAAACAAAAAATATAAATATAAATAATAATATGAAAAAAAAAAATTACTAAATATATGAAAAATAGCATTACTACTACTACTACTACTACTACTACTACTGCTACTACTACTACTATTTTTTTTTTTTTTTTTATGTAGGAAGGACACTGGCCAAGGGCAACAAAAATGTAATAAAAAAAATGCCCACTGAAATGCCAGTCCCATACAGGGGTCAAAGCAGTGGTCAAAAAATGATGAATAAGTGTCTTGAAACCTCCCTCTTGAAGGAATTCAAGTCATAGGAAGGTGGAAATACGGAAGCAGGCAGGGAGTTCCAGAGTTTACCAGAGAAAGGGATGAATGATTGAGAATACTAGTTAACTCTTGCGTTAGAGAAGTGGACAGAATAGAGGTGAGAGAAAGAAGAAAGTCTTGTGCAGCGAGGCCACGGAAGGAGGGGAGGCATGCAGTTAGCAAGATCAGAAGAGCAGTTAGCATGAAAATAGCGGTAGAAGACAGCTAGATATGCAACATTGCGGCGGTGAGAGAGAAGCTGAAGACAGTCAGTTAGAGGAGAGGAGTTGATGAGACGAAAAGCTTTTGATTCC
>NC_087167.1:24155271-24170271 GCF_035594125.1 Scylla paramamosain
TCTACGAGGAGACTCGTGGGGTGCTCAAGGTGTTCCTTGAGAACGTTATCAGGGATGCTGTCACCTATACCGAGCACGCCAAGCGTAAGACCGTTACTGCCATGGACGTTGTCTACGCCCTCAAGCGTCAGGGCCGTACCCTGTACGGATTTGGTGGTTAAATCGCTCCATTATTGAGATGGTGCCAGCTATTCAGCTTGCATTATCATCATTGAATAACATCATCTCCCGGACCTTTTTAAGGTCCACAAACATGAAAAGAAAGAAGGACCATAGACTACTATTATTACTACTACTTTCTCATAACCATGTTCACTATCACTATCTGAGCTAAGAAAAGAAACCATTATTAATTATAACCATCTTTCTCACTTCATCAGGTCTTCTCCAAGTATTATTATTATTATCATTATTATTATTATTATTATTATTATTATTATTATCATTATTATTATTATTATTATTATTATTATTATTATTATTATTATCATTGACTTATTTCAATGATCACGCCCCTCATCGTTCTCAGTTTCTCATAAAACAAAATATACATTGAGATGAAAAAGACGCTCAACATATCACAATAGGCAACACATCTAATCAACTCTCCACTGTGACACACAGCAGGTACATTAGTAGAAATATAGTATACATATTTATTCTCGGTCACTTGCGTGCCTGACTAAATAATAATAATAATAATAACAAATAACTAACTCGAAAATAAATACACTACTTGCTTATTATTGATATACCAGTATAGTCTACACAACTCTCTAGATGTTTGAACGTGTGGCTCCGAAGAGGAGCCGGATTGATGGTGATATTGGCTGAAGGGGAGGGAGGCCCTTTATTTACTTCTTCTCAGTCTTCTTGGGAAGGAGCACGGCCTGAATGTTGGGCAGCACGCCACCCTGTGCAATGGTGACTCCGGAGAGGAGCTTGTTAAGTTCCTCGTCGTTGCGGATGGCCAGCTGCAGGTGACGTGGGATGATGCGAGTCTTCTTGTTGTCACGGGCGGCATTGCCGGCAAGCTCAAGGACTTCAGCAGCCAGGTACTCCATAACTGCCGCAAGGTACACGGGGGCACCAGCACCCACGCGCTCGGCGTAGTTGCCTTTCCTTAGAAGGCGATGAATCCTGCCGACCGGGAACTGGAGTCCAGCACGACTGGAACGGGACTTTGACTTTCCCTTCACCTTTCCTCCCTTGCCGCGTCCAGACATGATAATGGATGTTGTGGTAGTAGTAGTAGTAGTAGTAGTTGTTGTTGTTGGTGATAAATGAGGAGCGCGAGTACTCTAACCTTGTCGGTAGCTCTGCGAGCAAGTAGTGAATTTAAACATTTTAAACATTTTATTAAGAAAGGGGGATGAAATACAGTTCAGGGAGGGAAACAAGGGTAAGTACGAAATACAGAAATATAGGGGAAGTTTACAGTTACCGGGCGGTCCGGTTTGCTGTGGCATACATTGCTCTCCAACTTGTGGCCTTAGTACTTTATTGTTGGATAAGCTATGTGTACATTTGGGACTATGCGTGTTCAAGTTTAGTAAGTTGTACAGATGAAATGATGATTAACTTAATAGTGACAATGAACTTTACAGTCAGTGATATACTGGTTCTGGATACGGATATTTCTCCAGGGAAAGTAGGCTCCTTGGGAACCATGCATGGCTTGATGGAGGTGCAGCGTCGTGCAATGTCTGAAGAGTTGTGAAATGCTCCCACCGCTCTTCTTCCATTCTTTTCCACACCTGCGTTGCCATCTCGTGCAGCCGAATGTTTATAGGAGCGATCGACGCTCGCTGGTGGAGCTCCTCATTCGTGGTCAGGTCCTCCCATCTGGTGTTGTAGGCGAACCGGAGAGCAGCATTCTGCACCTTTTGGAGACGGCTAATTGTAGATCTGCTCAGCGCGTGGGTTGGAACTGGAGGGTAAGTTAGCACGGGCACTACCAGGGCCTTGACAAGGTGGAGTTTGAGGTTCACTGGCAAGTCCTTGAAGCGGTAGAGTCTGGTGAGGGCAACTCTTGCCTGAGATGCCCTCTCTGCAGCGTGGGAGAGGTAGCCTCGTGATGTGATCTGCAGACCAAGGAGGCGCCCCTTCGTTTTGAACTCTACCTCTTCATCCTCCACCAGCAGGGTCGCAGGTCTGAGGGTAGAGGTGGGGATGACCGTGAATTTGCCTACGTTGGTCTTGATTTTCCACCTTTTCTCATAGGAGTTGACCCTGGCTATGTCCCTGCCAGTGCGCGCGTTGAGCATTGCTCTGGAGCGCCCCGGATGGAAGAGCACCTGGGAAACATCATCGGCGTATTGGACGTTGAGACCATGCCAGGCGTCTGGGTAGTCCCTGGTGTACACAGCGTACAGCATAGGCGAGAGGACGCTCCCCTGGGGAACACCCATTTCCAGCCTGAACGGGGAACCAGTATGAGCACCGACCTTGACCCTTGCCGTCCGGTCCGCCAGGTAGTCGCATAGTAGGCGCTCAACAGGGTCGGGGAGCTCCAGCTGCAGGATCTTGTATTTAAGCCCCATGTGCTATACCCTGTCGAACGCTTTGCTGACGTCGCGAAGGACGAGGTTGCAGCGGTGGCCTTCGGCCTGATGAATGGCAAGGGTCTCAGTTGCCACCGCGATGGCGTGGGCGGTGCCTCGTCCCTGCCTAAAGCCGTACTGTGCCATGTTGAACCATCTTCCTTCTTCAAGGTGTGCTCGAAGCCGTCTCCCTACCACCCGCTCCAGCATCTTCCCAGGCACCTCCAGGAGGGAGATAGGCCTGTAATTAGCTGGCCGGTTGGGTGATTTCCCAGCCTTCGGAATGAACCGCATTACAGCACCTTTCAGGCCATCTGGAAAGTATCCGGCGGAGAGGGCTGCACTGAATATATGGCTGAGGCGCTGTAGTGCGATTCGTGGCAGATGCATGAGGATGGTTTTCCCTATCCCGCTGCTCCCCGGTGATGTCTCCTTGGCGGAGCTCACCGCTGCTCTCAGTTCCTCTGTAGAGATACTGCAGTCCAGGTGGGAGGACCCCGTCAACCTCGCAGGGTCTGCTGTGTGGTGTGGAGTTATCCTGTGAGAGTTAGTCAGCATAAATTCATGTACAATGTTCTGGTCTGCGTCAGCGTCATCGTCGTCGTTGTCCCTAAAAACCTGTTCCCATATGGATGTAAAAAGTCTTTCTTTCTCTCTGTCAGTGTGATGTTTTTGTCCATTGTCGTCAATCAAATATACGTTAGGTTGTTTAGACTGTCCTGATAGTGTCTTGAGTCTATTCCAGAATTGTCGTGGTCGTTTGTACTTAACTGTCAAGTCAGTCACTGTCCGTCCCCAGTAGGTCGTTGCCTCTGTCCGTCTCAGCTCATGTAGCGACTGCCGTAAGAGCGTGTATCGTCTGTAGTCGGTCGTCGTCCAGCCGGTCCTTGCCGCTCTATCACGCAGTGCCTGAAATTGTATTTGAGTCAGTATTGTGTTCCGTGATGGTCGAGGTCCTGGCGTCTTCCTATACGTCTTCTGTGGGACATGTCGAGCTACTGCGTCCTTCACTGTCCTTGTCCATCTGTCTAGCGCATCGTCGATGTCTTCTAGGGTCCCGTAAGAGACGTCTGGGTGATCTGTCATCTGGAGGTCGTGATCAGTTTGGAAGGCATCCCAGTCAGTCCTGTGTAGAACATAAGAAGCTGTAGTTGGTGTAAGGATGGGTGAAGTGGAGATGTCCATTATGACTGGAATGTGGTCACTGGAGGTCAGGGGTCCTGGAATTATAGAGTGAAAGAGAAAGTTGTTGCTATTGGTGAGAATGATGTCTGGGGAAGTCGCTGTAAGAGGTCCATAGTAGGTTGGAAACTGGGGCCCTATGTGTCTGGCTGTTCGGTGTCGTAAGTATTGTATTAGGTCACGCCCCACAGTGTTGGTCGATTTAGTCCCTAGTGTAGGGTGTCTGGCGTTTAAGTCGCCTGCTATGAAGACAGGTGTCTCTCTCCGTAACAGCCTAAGGAAGTCTGGGTGGGGTAGGTAAGGTCGTCTTGGGGGTAAGTATGATGTTGCTATCGTTACTGGTCCATCTGTCGTGTGTGTGGTAACTGCTAATGTTTCTGAAAGGAAGTCGTCATCTATCCTGTGAACTATTCTTGTCTTAATTGCAATGGCTACTCCATCCATAGGTTGGCTGTCAGTATTTCGCTTGTACACTCTGTAACCCGGGATTGTCAGCTTGGAGTCGGTCTTGAGTCCGTGGCTTGTAAGGAGTATTATGTCCGGGTCAAAGCGTCTGTACGTGTTGATGAGGTCAAACTTTCGTGTTTCCCAGCTCAGAACATTATGTAGAATTATACGTAGTCTTGTCATTGTGTGTGGCTGGTCTTGTTGGTCCTGCGTTGCGAGGTCTTCCGAGGGATTGGGCCATTCTTCAGGGCGGAGAACACATCGTCTGGAACAGACTGGCAGTGATGCTGGAGCGAACCCTTGTATCTCCTCAGCCACTCCTGAACATTTGGCGTGTCTTCCTCTCCTCCAGAGTGGCCAAATTTGTAGCGACCCTCTCGTAGCCCTGATTTGAGGTGTGAGTAAGTGAGTGCCTTGGGCCAGGAGTCGGATGCTCGTTTGTAAACGGAGACCTCGATCCTTTCTTCATCTTCTTCATCTTCCTCTTCTTCTTCTACTGCTTTCGGGTGTTTGCCTTCGCTGTCTTTTACCTGAAGTGTTGGGGGTTCGTCATTTTCGTTAGTATCCTCTTGGTGCTCCGATCGATGGTTTTCAGTGGTATCCGTGGCAGGGGACGTGGTGGCAGCTGAGGTCATCTGTGCCAAGTCTGAGGCACCCGTTATCGCTCTCAGGATATCGGATGAGGGTGGATGTGGTGGGAGCCTCACTTCCGGAAGTCCGTTCAGCCTCAGGCTTTCATTCAAAGTGGCCTGGAAGCTACCCGGCTTGGCGCTGTTGACGAGATGTGCGTGAAGTACGCACATCAGTCCTGTCAGGTTGTGTCCTGCCACGTTCTGAGTGGGGGGTGCCTGTGCTGCCTGGGAGTATGAGAAATTAGGTTGAGTCCTGTTTCTCCTCTGCTCTTCTTCTTTCTCCCTCAGCGCCTCCTTGCGGACCGGACAGCGCATCGCTCTGGCACTGTGAGGGCCATCGCAGTTGATGCATTTCTTCTCCCGGGCCTGGCAGTCTCGGAAGGTATGGTCCGAGCTTGCACACTCTGAGCAGCGTTTGTAGGTGTTCGGGTGAGGGCACTGACTTGTGGCATGCGTCTCCACTGCATAGCACCTGTTGCAGGAGAGTATAGGTATATAAACCTCCTGCCGGATCTGATGGGGAGGCACAGACATGCTGAACATCAGGATCCCATTATCAGTGGCCTTTTTGGACATTTCGCTGCTCCTGAAGGTGATCTTGACCGTGCTAGAGCGGGGGAACTTATATACCTCCGCTACCTTCGCCCATCCATTGGAACGCTCGATTTCTTCCTGTATGCCTTCAGCTGTATGCTCACATATCAGCTCATCGAGCTGAAAGCACAGGACCGTCCGCTGGGCTTTGAGCTCGGGTGGGAGCAAGGGGTTGAAACCTCCTTCCAGCAGAGCTTTTAGTACCTCATCCTTGAATATGGTATCTGTGTCCTTATCTGAGGCGGTGACGACGGCCACACCATCCCACGTTGGGATAAGTCTGGCTACCCTGACTGAGGGAGCAAGAATGCCAAGGAGTTCGCGTCGTGTGGTGATCTCCTTGGGCCTCGGATGCTTAATCTTGACTCGGCCCATGGTTATTCCTCAGACGAACACATGTTCCATCAGGACACTTAACCTGGACACTACACCCAGGGCGCTAAGGCACACCCTAACGCCACGGCACTAAGAGTATTTGCACGAGAACACTACGGTACCGAAGCAGCACTCACTGTGAAGGTGGGGTGGGGAATAAATCCTGGGCACTAGGGACTAGTTCCTGGGCACTGTAAGACGGTTTGGACAGGGGAGATGGAAGGGGTAATCCTGAGCACTGTGGGACGTGGGTTCAGATCCTGGGCACTGTGGAGTGTGAAGGCACTGCGAAACAATGAAGTCCTGGGCACTGGTTGTAGAGAAGAACTTATCTACCGGTGCGGTTCCGTTCAAGAGGCGTAATCAGGGTGGGGTAGGGAGTAAGTCCTGGGCACTGCGAGTAAAGGGGCGGCGAGATGGGATAAAACCCTGGGCACTATGGAGCGGAGTCGAGTAAATCCAGGGCACTGTAGAGGACGGGACCTTAAACCAGGCACTGTACAGATGAAGACACAGATACAGCTCACTGGACACTCACAGGGAGGAAACTCGTGTCTCTCTCTCCCACCGAGCTGGGTCGAGGAAGACACAGACACTGCTCACTGATTTGCCGAGAAGCTGGAGTCCTACGGACAGCAACGTCTGGGCCAGGGAGCGCAGACGACGGTGTGTGTGTGCGTGTGTGTGTGGGTGTCACGCACTGAGTCAAGTGGAAGAGATGTGTGTAGTCTTCACTCCACGAGGTCTAGCTGCCTAGTGAGCCGCACAAGGCTGAAAGTGGGGCGGGCGGCCGGTCGCTGATTGGCTGAGAGCAATGCTCTCAGCCAAGTGCGAACAGCAAGAGGACTGGCCGAGGATTGTTCTTGTCCTACGGACAAGAACAGCTGGGCGGACGGCAGGAGCGCGGTGCAAGACGTCTGTCCTCCACGGCGGCTGAGTGGGTGTCCGTGTGTGTGTGTGAGTAGTGAATTTTGGGAAAAACGGCTATATATACGCGAGATCAGATCGGCCCAGAGCGCGTCTGGACCAATCAGGACGCTCGCTGAGGTGGCGACTCCTGATCCTGAGTAGGCACGCTAATATATATACCACTTTTCAACTGAGAAAACGCACACTCGCCCTGCTTCTGGCGCCGGGGTTAATGTACTTTATGCTGATGATGTTTCTCAGGTTGTGTTCCATCCAGGCCGCTCCAGTATGATGCTGAACGCCCGTACCAGCAGAGAGATCGCCCGCATCAACTCCTTTGAGGAGGAGTGGAGGATCAAGACCAACATGGCCAAGTTCACCGTTGTACCCATTGCCACCAAAACCCCCGCCCCACTGCTGGTGGACGGGGATGACGTCGGCTTCAGGCCCAGGGGCTCTCTCTTGGGCCTGGCCGTCAGCTCAAAGGGGTACACCGCGCACGTGTCCCAGCGCGTGACGCGAGCGAAGGAAGCCCTCGCAAGGCTGTACCGGTTCCGGGACTTGGCCACTGGTCTGAAGCTCCACCTTATCAAAGCCTTAATCTTACCTATCCTTACATATCCCCCTGTTCCCTTGCACGCTCTCTCCACAACAGCCATTAGCAGATTGCAGAGGGTCCAGAACAGCGCTCTACGGTTCGCTCTCGGCACCAGATGGGATGATTTCACCAGCTCGGCCGAGCTTCACGAGGCCGCGTCCCTCCCAGCCCTCAACGTCCGCCTCCACGAGATGGCAGCCAAGGTGTGGCAGCGGATGGACGACGAGGGGTGGGACCAGTACCGGGTGCTACAACTTCTGCACGAGGAAGCCCCTCGCCGTCAGCACGCCTGGTTTCCCAGGAGCCTCCTCAGGCTCGAAAACCCGCCACCAGAGCCCCGATACAGGTGAATGTGTGCTCTCCTTTCCGTTTTGTGAATCTCCTTATGCACTATTGCTTATTGCCTTCATTCCCTATCTCCATCTCCTCCCAACCTTCAGCTCCTCTGTTCCTTTCCTGTGTCCCCTCCCCTACCATCGTCCCTGCTTTCCTGTACACCCGCCTCCTACCCCCCTCCCATATTCCCATCTGCCCTGATCCTTCTGAACTCCCTTTCTCTATCCGTACCATTGATACTCTCAGTGTCCCTTCCCCACAGCACGTTCATCTGCCGCCACTATGTCTACCCCTCTCCTCCTGCTGCTGCCGATGACTGATGAGAGAGCGAGCGCCTCTCCCTTCCACTGCTGATAGTAGTTCCCACCGAGTGACGAAGCAGCGACTCAACCGAGCCAAGCCACTTCCGGGATCTGCCAGGCCTGATGTCACCCCACCGGGTGACACCGACGGCAGACCAGTGGCGGTTCCTTCTGTGTGCCCTCCCCCCTCCCCACTGCGCCCTGAGTTGTTGGGATAACTGCCTTCATCCCAGCAAGGGGTACTCGTCCTCCGGGGTAAGCGTGCGAAGCTCCCGGCAGCGGGGCTGAGCCAGGGCCCACACACTTGAGGGGACGACGGGACACCACCTATCAAGACGAGACTCGCCGCAAGATCTTCTAGATTTTGTGCGATATGTCACTCTCCACCATATGTGACAACATAAATACTACGGTTTCCACCCTTAACTAATTGTACTGCCTATGGATAACCTTTCTTATGTGTATATGTATGTGTGTGTATGTGTGTATGTATATGTGTATATATGTATGTATATGTATATATATGCATATGTGTATATGTATATATGTATGTATTTGTACCTATATTGTAACCCTCCTCACTCTCCTCTATTTCACAGCAGTATGGGTGGTTTTCCTCCGGGAACTCCGGTTTCCACCCGTTCACCTCTCATGTACTGCCCTGTGACAATCACCATCTTAACAGCTGCAGGCCGGTCCGCCCGGCATCTTTTAATCTTCTACTGTATTTCTATTTTTCCTCTCTTTCTCTTACCGTGTGCCAGGCAGGCGCACCTCCCCCCACTCTTTTTGTAACCCATCTTTTCTAAATAAATCTTTGAAATCTTTGAAATCTCGTTCTCACAGCAGTACGGCGACACTATGCCTCCCAAAGCATCAGGAAAGGCTGCCAAGAAAGCTGGCAAGGCACAGAAGGCCATTGCCAAGGGCGACAAGAAGAAGAAGCGCAGGAGGAAGGAGAGCTACTCCATCTACATCTACAAGGTGCTCAAGCAAGTCCACCCAGACACTGGCGTGTCCTCCAAGGCCATGTCAATCATGAACTCGTTCGTGAATGACATTTTCGAGCGCATCGCTGCCGAGGCATCCCGCCTGGCACACTATAACAAGCGCTCCACCATCACCAGCCGGGAAATCCAGACCGCTGTCCGTCTTCTTCTGCCTGGTGAACTGGCAAAACACGCTGTTTCTGAAGGCACCAAGGCTGTTACCAAGTATACCTCCTCCAAGTAAACAGGCGGCCAGTATACTGCTGCCAGTATAAAATAATACCTGGCTCCATTGGAGCCACACTTGAAAAGGAAAAAAGATACGATATAGACAAATGCATTATTATTATAATTATTGTTATTATTATTAATATTATTATTATTATTATTTTTATTATTATTATTATTATTATTATTATTATTATTATTATTATTATTATTATCATTATTAATAATATTAATATTGTTGTTTTTATTATGATTATTATTATAATAATTATTGTATCATTATTATTATTATTATTATTATTATTATTATTATTATTATTATTATTATTATTATGCTTATTATTATCGTGATTATTATTCTGTGGAGATAAAGAAAAGATAAAAAAAAAATAGAGATAAAGAAAGATAAAAATTCTCCCAAGTGAAAGAGATATGGCCATGGAAGAGGGAATAATAATAATAATATAAAAAAAAAAAAAGGGGGGAAGGATATTGAGTTGAAAGTCGATACCTGATACTGAAAGATGGAAAATAAATATTTTCTTCCACAAAACCAAACAGATTGTCTATGAAAATTCTTTAATGAAAGAGATGTTTGGCCCTAAAAAGGGCCTAGATATTGCTGTTATGAAGATCATTCGTGGATGACTTCTTAGGCACGCTCGCCACGGATGCGACGAGCCAGTTGGATGTCCTTTGGCATGATAGTCACGCGCTTGGCATGGATGGCGCACAGGTTGGTATCCTCAAACAGACCCACGAGGTAAGCCTCGGAAGCTTCCTGGAGAGCCATGACAGCAGAGGACTGGAAGCGGAGGTCAGTCTTGAAATCCTGAGCAATTTCACGCACCAGGCGCTGGAAAGGCAGTTTCCTGATAAGCAGCTCAGTGCTCTTCTGATAACGGCGGATCTCACGGAGAGCAACGGTTCCAGGCCTGTAACGGTGGGGTTTCTTGACACCTCCAGTGGCTGGAGCAGACTTGCGAGCTGCCTTTGTAGCAAGCTGCTTGCGGGGCGCCTTGCCACCAGTGGACTTGCGAGCCGTTTGCTTGGTACGTGCCATAGTTGTGGTAACAACAACTCACAACGAACACTCAGCTGAGTCTGCCCGCGCTTCCCACAAAATCCCTTTATATATGAATCGGGTGGGCCCGACGACTCCAACCCTGCCTTGTGATTGGTCAGAAACGTCCAGTGAGGCTCATCGCCCACGCAGTCACCGCATGAAAGATGTGATCATTATTGTTAGTCTAATTCATTTTGTTCTTATTCTTATTCTTATTCTTATTCTTTCTTCCCTCATTCATAACAAATCTTGGAAAATATACAGCAGAACTGACATGTCATTTAAAATTCTAAGACAATTAGCAAGAAAGTTGTGATATTCTTATTTTTTTCATTCTTTTTATTCTATTTTTTTCTTATTCTTGTCATAATTAATATTGTTATCTTTATTATTTTCATTTTTTTTTATTATTCTTCCTTATCTTATTCTTATTTATCCTACTTTTAGAGAGATGAGGCTTGTGCGGTCACCCATCCAAGTTCTGCCCGGACCCCCTGCTTAACCTTGCTGATCCCGCCGTCAGCTGATTGGTCAAGAGCGGAGAACAAGGTGTTGGGAGGGCTTATTTCTCTTATTCTTATTCTTTCCTGTATTGTTGTTGCATTGTTGTGCTGAAAATGTTGGAAAATATGCACTAAAATTAACCCTTCATTCATAATTCTACGACAATTAGCAAGAGAGATATATTATTACTTTTTTCCCTTATTTTTGTTCTTTTTATTCTTAATCTTCTTTTTTTTATTATAGTTGTTATTGTTATTTTATTATTTTCGTTTTTCGTTCATTCTCCTCATTCTTATTGCTATTTTTTTCTATTCTCAGAGAGATGAGGCTTTTGTGGTCACCCATCCAAGTTCTTCCCGGACCCCCTGCTTAACTGCGCTGATCCCGCCGTTAGCTAATTGGCCAAGACCGGAGAACTAGGTGTTGGGAGGCCTTCTTTCTATTATTCTTATTCTTTCTTCCCCCATTCATATCGTTGTATTGGAAATGTTGGAAAATATACAAAAGAATTCACCCTTCTATGACAATTAGGAAGAAAGACATGGGATGCTTTCTTTCTTTTTTTTTATATTCCTTTATTGTAATTTTTCTTATTCTTGTTATAATAATTCTTACTGTTATCTTTATTACTTAAAATTTTCGTTCATTCTCCCTATTCTTATTCTTATTTTTTTTATTTATTTATTTTTTTTCAGACAGATGAGGCTTGTGTAGTCACCCATCCAAGTATTGCCCGAAACCCCTGCGTAATCTCGACGATTTCATTTGACAATACCTATTTACTTATTTATTTATTATTATATTTATTAAAAAAAAAAAAGAAGAAAAGAAGATGAAGAATAAGGTATGTAATCGAAATACTCTCTCTATACTGTAGCAATAGTTTAGCTGGATGTACTTGTATTGTGTCAAAAATACTTGCAATATCTGCAATTGTAACCTGCAGTGTCGGCATAATGCATAATTAAGCAATGAAAAGAAAAATTAATAAAAGAATAAATGAAAAAAAGAAAGAAAAAAAGATACAATTAACAATTAAATATATTAGCTACCCCTCTACGTTTCTTTATCACTGCAGAAAAATGGAAACATTTTAACGTAGACTTGTCAAAATTCAACTGAAATTAAGGGTTAAATAAGGATTGTCACCCCTTCCCCAGAGGATATTCATTGTCTTTTATATATATATATATATATATATATATATATATATATATATATATATATATATATATATATATATATATATATATATATATATATATATATATATATATATATATATATATATATATATATATATATATATATATATATATATATATATATATATATATATATATATATATATATATATATATATATATATATATATATATATATATATATATATATATATATATATATATATATATATATATATATATTCTTTTTATTTAAAGTCTTATTTAGAGAGAGAGAGAGAGAGAGAGAGAGGTAACGTCCTTGAGGATAGCAGCTCGTCTACGCTCCGCTCAGTGATCAGCGTTAGAATGTAATTCCTCATTTCTTTAAAAAAAAAAAAAAAAAAAAAAAACAGAAACTTTATTTAGGGGGCTTGCTGGAAACAAACTACAATGGAGGAAAGAACAATATGTCTGCTATATGACCCACCCAGTTAAATTTTCAAGAAGCAAACGCAAGTTGGAAAATACGAGGAAGATAAATTTTCATTTATATACGTTTTATGGTAATTTCTGCCACGCCTTCCTCTATTCATCAAACGTCACTGACACTTATTCCCTTTATTTTTTACTTTACAGAATCTTTTGTAGGGCAAGACTCTAGAGGATATGTGCTTTCATAAATTCTATAATGCTTTGCTTATCATAGAGACATAAAAAAAAAAAATAATAATAATAAAAATAAATAAATTAATTAATTTAAAAAATCAAAATAAATAGATATATAAATTAATTAATCAATCAAATAAATTTCTATGCTTCACCTTTATAGCATTCGTATGAATGTCAAAACAAAACAAAAAATATAAATATAAATAATAATATGAAAAAAAAAAATTACTAAATATATGAAAAATAGCATTACTACTACTACTACTACTACTACTACTACTGCTACTACTACTACTATTTTTTTTTTTTTTTTATGTAGGAAGGACACTGGCCAAGGGCAACAAAAATGTAATAAAAAAAATGCCCACTGAAATGCCAGTCCCATACAGGGGTCAAAGCAGTGGTCAAAAAATGATGAATAAGTGTCTTGAAACCTCCCTCTTGAAGGAATTCAAGTCATAGGAAGGTGGAAATACGGAAGCAGGCAGGGAGTTCCAGAGTTTACCAGAGAAAGGGATGAATGATTGAGAATACTAGTTAACTCTTGCGTTAGAGAAGTGGACAGAATAGAGGTGAGAGAAAGAAGAAAGTCTTGTGCAGCGAGGCCACGGAAGGAGGGGAGGCATGCAGTTAGCAAGATCAGAAGAGCAGTTAGCATGAAAATAGCGGTAGAAGACAGCTAGATATGCAACATTGCGGCGGTGAGAGAGAAGCTGAAGACAGTCAGTTAGAGGAGAGGAGTTGATGAGACGAAAAGCTTTTGATTCCACCCTGTCTAGAAAAGCAGTATGAGTGGAACCCCCCTCAGACATGTGAAGCATACTCCATACATGGACGGATAAGGCCCTTGTACAGAGTTAGCAGCTGGGGGGGTGAGAAAAACTGGCGGAGACGTCTCAGAACACCTAACTTCATAAAAGCTGTTTTAGCTAGAGATGAGATGTGAAGTTTCCAGTTCAGATTATAAGTAAAGGACAGACCGAGGATGTTCAATGTAGAAGAGGGGGACAGTTGAGTGTCATTGAAGAAGAGGGGATAGTTGTCTGGAAGGTTGTGTCGAGTTGATAGATGGAGGAATTGATTTTTTGAGGCATTGAACAATATCAAGTTTGTTCTGCCCCAATGAGAAATTTTAGAAAGATCAGAAGTCAGGCGTTCTGTGGCTTCCCTGCGTGATATGTTTACCTCCTGAAGGGTTGGACGTCTATGAAAAGACGTGGAAAAGTGCAGGGTGGTATCTTCAGCGTAGGAGTGGATAGGACAAGAAGTTTGGTTTAGAAGATCATTAATGAATAATAAGAAGAGAGTGGGTGACAGGACAGAACCCTGAGGAACACCACTGTTAATTGATTTAGGAGAAGAACAGTGACCGTCTACCACAGCAGCAATAGAACGGTCAAAAAGGAAACTTGAGATGAAGTAAACAGAGAGAAGGATAGAAACCGTAGGAGGGTAGTTTGGAAATCAAAGCTTTGTGCCAGACTCTATCAAAAGCTTTTGATAATTATGTCCAAGGCAACAGCAAAAGTTTCACCAAAATCTCTAAAAGAGGATGACCAAGACTCAGTAAGGAAAGCCAGAAGATCACCAGTAGAGCGGCCTTGACGGAACCCATACTGGCGATCAGATAGAAGGTTGTGGAGTGATAGATGTTTAAGAATCTTCCTGTTGAAGATAGATTCAAAAACTTTAGATAGGCAGGAAATTAAAGCAATAGGATGGTAGTTTGAGGGATTAGAACGGTCACCCTTTTTAGGAACAGGTTGAATGTAAGTAAACTTCCAGCAAGAAGGAAAGGTAGTGTTGACAGACAGAGCTGAAAGAATTTGAATAGGCAAGGTGCAAGCATGGAGGCATTGTTTCGGAGAACAATAGGAGGGACCCCATCCGGTCCATAAGCCTTCCGAGGGTTTAGGCCAGCGAGGGCATGGAAAACATCATTGCGAAGAATTTTAATAGGTGGCATGAAGTTGTCAGAGGGTGGAGGAGAGGGAGGAACAAGCCCAGAATCGTCCAATGTAGAATTTTTAGCAAAGGTTTGAGCAAAGATTTCAGCTTTAGAAATAGATGCGATAGCAGTGGTGCCATCTGGTTGAAATAGAGTAGGGAAAGAAGAAGCAGCAAAGTTATTGGAGATACTTTTTGGCTAGATGCCAGAAATCACGAAGGGAGTTAGAGAGAGAGAGAGAGAGAGAGAGAGAGAGAGAGAGAGAGAGAGAGAGAGAGAGAGAGAGAGAGAGAGAGAGAGAGAGAGAGAATGTGTGTGTGTGTATATGTGTCGGTTGGGTTGTGAAGGATGGGAAAAACCAGCAAGCCTCGGCTCCACTGACTGATCGATACTTGAATGTAATTCAAGTAAGGCGAAGTTAGGTTAGATTAGGTCAGGTCAGGTTAAGTTAGGTTAGGTTAGGTTAATTTAGGTTAGGTTGTTAGTGTTAGTTTAGGGTAGTTTAGGTGATG